>NC_070585.1:30999396-31181140 GCF_027409825.1 Scomber japonicus | reverse complement strand
ATCTTATTCTATTTTAGCTTAACCCTTGTGTCGTCCTCCCGGGTCAAATTGACCCCGCCTTATTCTTCTTTCCTCCCTTCCTTCTGTACTTCCTTCATCTCCCTTTCTTCCCTCCTTTCCTTCCTCCTTCCTTTCCTTCCTTATTCCTTCCTCCTTTCCTTCTTTCCTCCCTCCCTCCTTCTCTCTTTCTTTCCTATGTCCTTCTTTCATACCTTCCTTCCTTCCTTCTTTCCTTTCCCCCTTCTTCCTTCCCTCCTTCCTTCCTCCCCCTTTCTTCCTTCTTCCCTGCCTTATTCTTCTTTCCTCCCATCCTTCTGTACTTTCTCCATCCCCCTTTCTTTCCTCCTTTCTTTCCTTCTTTCCTTTCCTCCCTTCCTCCCCCTTTCCTTCCTCCTTTCCTTCCTTCCCTCCTTTCCTTCCTTATTTCTTCCTCCCTTCCTTTTTTTCCTCCCTCCCTCCTTCTCTCTTTCTTTCCTCTGTCCTTCTTTCATACCTTCCTTCTTTCCTTTCCCCCTTCTTCCTTCCCTCCCTCCTTCCTCCCTCCTTCCTTCCTTCCTTCCTTCCTCCCTCCTTTCATTTCCTTTCCTCCCCCTTTCCTTCCTTCTTCCTTCCTCCCTTCCTCCCTCCTTTCCTTCCTTCTTTCCTTTCCTTTCCTTTCCTTCCTTCTTCCTTCTTTCCTTTCCTCCCTTCCTCCCTCCTTTCCTTCCTTCTTCCCTCCTTCTTTCCTTCCCTCCTTCCTCCCTCCTTTCCTTCCATATTCCTTCCTCCCCTCCTCCTTTCCTCCCTCCCTCCTTCTCTCTTTCTTTCCTATGTCCTTCTTTCATACCTTCCTTCCTTCCTTCTTTCCTTTCCTTTCCTCCCTTCCTTCCTCCTCCTATCCTTCCTTCTTCCTTCTTTCCTTTCCTCCCTTCCTTCTTTCCTCCCTCCCTCCTTCCTTCCTTCCTTCCTTCCTCCCTTCCTCCCTCCTTTCCTTCCTTCTTTCCTTTCCTTTCCTTCCCTTCCCTTTCTTCTTCCTTACTTCCTCGACTCAACAACAGGAGGTTAATAGTGATTATTTGTGCTAGATTATTTATGATGGATATAATCCCTCCTACACTTCTTTCTTTTCTTTCCTTTCCTTTCCTCCCTTCCTTCCCTCCCTTCCTTCCTCTCTTCTTCCTTCCCTCCTTCCTTCCTCCCTCCTTTCCTTCCTTCTTCCTTCTTTCCTTCCTTCCTCCCTCCTTTCCTTCCTCCTTTCCTTTCATTTCCTTTCCTCCCTTCCTCCCCCTATTCCTTCCTTCTCCTTTCCTTCCTCCCTCCCTAACTTCCTTCCTTGACTCGAGAGTTAATTTTATTTCCAATTTAACACTTTTAATTGTATTTAAATATCTTTTTATGTTGTTATATGTTGCTTTTCCATCCTGTCTTGATGCCTTCTTGCTGAAATGTGCTCTACTAATAATTCAGTTTGTTTTGTTTTTACCCTTTTAACTAAAGTATTGCTCAAAGGTCTTTTCTGTATTTTCTTTTCTTTAGTAAGTAACCATTGTGAATTACCGTGCAGGGCAACTAAAGCTTAAAAAAAGAAACAGTTTGACATTTTATGAAATACTATATTACATATTCCCTTTCTTCAATATTCTTCTCTCAGAGGTGTAATTTCACTGTTTTTATAGAAGCTGGAGCCAGCAGGTGTTTAGCGTAGCTTTGCATAACCCTTAAACAGACGACGTGCACCAGGAGATACAGACTCTTTAACCTTCCTGTTGTCCTCCCCGGTCCTTCCTCTGTCCTTCCTTCCTTCCTTCCTTCCTTCCTTCCTTCCTTCCTTCCTTCCTCAGATCTAAGTTCAGCTGTTAGGGTAAATGTTCCCTCCTTCTGTCCTTTCTTCCTTCCTTCCTCCCTCCCTCCCTTCCTTCCTCCCTCCTTTCCTTCCTTCTTCCCTCCTTTCCTTCCTACCTTCCTCCCTCCCTTCCTTCCTCCCTCCCTCCCTTCCTTCCTTCCTTCCTCCCTCCTTTCCTTCCTTCTTCCTCCCTTCCTTCCTTCCTCCCTCCCTCCCTTCCTTCTTCCTCCCTTCCTTCCTTCCTCCCTCCATCCCTTCCTTCCTTCCTCCCTCCTTTCCTTCCGTCTTCCTCCCTTCCTTCCTTCCTCCCTCCCTCCCTTCCTTCTTCCCTCCTTTCCTTCCTTCTTCCTCCCTTCCTTCCCTTCCTCCCTCCTTTCCTTACTTCCTCCCTCCTTTCCTTCCTTCCTCCCTCCTTTCCTTCCTTCTTCCTCCCTTCCTTCCTTCCTCCCTCCCTCCCTTCCTTCCTTCCTCCCTCCTTTCCTTCCTTCTTCCTCCCTTCCTTCCCTTCCTCCCTCCTTTCCTTCCTTCTTCCCTGCTTTCCTTCCTACCTTCCTCCCTTCCTTCCTTCCTCCCTCCCTCCCTTCCTTCCTTCCTCCCTCCTTTCCTTCCTTCTTCCTCCCTTCCTTCCCTTCCTCCCTCCTTTCCTTCCTTCTTCCCTCCTTTCCTTCCTACCTTCCTCCCTCCTTCCTTTCCTTCCTTCTTCCTCCCTTGCTTCCCTTCCTTCCTGCTTTCCTTCCTTCTTCCCTCCTTCCTCCCTCCCTCCCTTCCTTCCTTCCTTCCTTCCTTCCTCCCTCCTTTCCTTCCTTCTTCCTCCCTTCCTTCCTTCCTCCCTCCCTCCCTTCCTTCCTTCCTCCCTCCTTTCCTTCCTTCTTCCTCCCTTCCTTCCCTTCCTCCCTCCTTTCCTTCCTTCTTCCCTCCTTTCCTTCCTACCTTCCTCCCTCCATCCTTTCCTTCCTTCTTCCTCCCTTCCTTCCTCCCTCCTTTCCTTCCTTCTTCCTCCCTTCCTTCCCTTCCTCCCTCCTTTCCTTCCTTCTTCCTCCCTCCATCCTTTCCTTCCTTCTTCCTCCCTTGCTTCCCTTCCTTCCTGCTTTCCTTCCTTCTTCCCTCCTTCCCTACTTTCCTTCCTTCCTTCCTTCTTTCCTTCCTTCCTTCCTTACTTTAGGTGCAAATGACATAACCAGTAAGGCCTGTTTAAGGGTTAAAGACTGCAAGCTGAGGGAGAAACAACTAGCTTCCACCTCTGAAGGTTACTGATTAACCTTTTTGTACATTGTGTGTTTAATACCGTACAAATAACACAAATGACATGTTGTTGTTATTATGAGGTTATGTAATTAGTTCATGGAGTTTCTGTTGTTACTGAAAGAGACCTTTAGGCTTTTAGTGCCACTCTGCAACTTTAACCCTTAAACAGACAACGTGCACCAGGAGATACAGACTCTTTAACCTTCCTGTTGTCCTCCCAGGTCCTTCCTCTGTCCTTCCTTCCTTCCTTCCTTCATCTGTCCTTCCTTCCTTCCTTCCTTCCTCAGATCTAAGTTCAGCTGTTAGGGTAAATGTTCCCTCCTTCTGTCCTTCCTTCCTTCCTTCCTCCCTCCCTTCCTCCCTCCTTTCCTTCCTTCTTCCTCTCTTCCTTCCTTCCTTCTTCCTCCCTTCCTTCCCTTCCTCCCTCCCTTCCTTCCCTTCCTCCCTCCTTTCCTTCCTTCCTTCCTCCATCCTTTCCTTCCTTCTTCCTCCCTTGCTTCCCTTCCTTCCTCCTTTCCTTCCTTCTTCCCTCCTTCCCTCCTTTCCTTCCTTCCTTCCTTCTTTCCTTCCTTCCTTCCTTACTTTAGGTGCAAATGACATAACCAGTAAGGCCTGTTTAAGGGTTAAAGACTGCAAGCTGAGGGAGAAACAACTCGCTTCCACCTCTGAAGGTTACTGATTAACCTTTTTGTACATTGTGTGTTTAATACCGTACAAATAACACAAATGACATGTTGTTATTATGAGGTTATGTAATTAGTTCATGGAGTTTCTGTTGTTACTGAAATAGACCTTTAGGCTTTTAGTGCCACTCTGCAACTTTAACCCTTAAACAGACAACGTGCACCAGGAGATACAGACTCTTTAACCTTCCTGTTGTCCTCCCCGGTCCTTCCTCTGTCCTTCCTTCCTTCCTTCCTTCCTTCCTTCCTTCCTTCCTTCCTTCATCTGTCCTTCCTTCCTTCCTTCCTTCCTTCCTTCATCTGTCCTTCCTTCCTTCCTTCCTTCCTCAGATCTAAGTTCAGCTGTTATGGTAAATGTACCCTCCTTCTGTCCTTCCTTCCTTCCTTCCTTCCTTCATCTGTCCTTCCTTTCTTCCCTCCTTCCTTTCCTTCCTTCCTTCTTCCCTCCTTTTCTTCCTACCTTCCTTCTTCCCCCTCCCTCCCTCCTTTCCTTCCTTCTTCCCTCCTTTCCTTCCTACCTTCCTTCTTCCTCCTTCCTTCCTTTCCTTCCTTCTTCCTTCCTTCCTCCCCTTCCTCCTTCCTTTCCTTCCTTCTTCCCTCCTTTCCTTCCTCCCTTCCCTTCCTTCCTTCCTTACTTTAGGTGCAAATGACTAGTAAGGCCTGTTTAAGGGTTAACATTTTATAGCTTCACTTCTTACTGCTGAGGCTGTAAGGTTTGGTATTAATATAGAATCTGTGGCATTATTTTAATGAGACATCTGTTTTGACTGTTCCTTCTTTCCTTCCCTTCCTTCCTTCATTCCTTTCCTTCCTCCCTTCCTTTCCTTCCTTCCTCTCTTCCTTCTGTCCTTCCTTTCCTCCCTCCCTCCTTCTCTTTCTTTCCTCCCTCCCTCCCTTCCGTCCTTCCCTCCTTCCTTCTTTCCTTCCCTCCCTCCTTCTTTCTTTCCTCCCTCCCTCCTTCCTTCCTTCCTTCCTTCCTCCCTTCCTTCCACCCTCCTCCCTTCCTTCCTTCCTCTCTTCCTTCTGTCCTTCCTTTCCTCCCTCCCTCCTTCTCTTTCTTTCCTCCCTCCCTCCCTTCCCTCCTTCCTTCTCTCCTTCCCTCCCTCCTTCTTTCTTTCCTCCCTCCCTCCTTCCTTCCTTCCTTCCTTCCTTCCTTCCTTCCTTCCTTCCACCCTCCTCCCTTCCTTCCTTCCTTCTTCCCGTCCTCCTTTCCTTCCTTATTTCTCCCTTCCTTCCTCCTTTCCTTCCTTCTTCCTCCCTTCCTTCATTCCTTCCTTCCTTCTGCCCTTCCCTCCCTCCCTCCTTCCCTCTTTCCTCCCTACCTTCCACCCCCCTTTCCTCCCTCCCTTCCTTACCTCCTTCCTCTTTTCCTTCCTTCTTTCTCCCTTCGTTCCTCCTTTCCCTCCTTCTTCCTCCCTTCCTTCCTTCCTTCCTTGACTCGAGGACGCAATTCATCACTTTTTCCTTTTTAATATTAAAGCTTATAATAAAGGATATAAACCGAAGGAAGCATGTTTAAATTCAAACACTAACTTTGAACATTTACTTTCTCTTGTGAACTATTACAGATTTACAATAAAAACCATCAAGGCCACTTACTGTCAGCTTGAAAGGCAGATTTTCTTTTTTTTTTTTGTATGTACTAAGAAATAATAGGAAACCTTTAAAGTGCCATTCAAATTAGAAATCACAGAAGGCCGTCTTTTGTTCGATGTTCAAGTGCCAGTTGAATTTGATCCACAATAGTCCACGCAAATTTAAAAGAAAAGAATAATGAAAGATTATATAGACGTCATCTGAACTGTGCTACTTCACTCCACAGATACATAGGTAAAATCATAAAAACTTGTACTTTTGAGGCCTTAAAAAATGTGAAACTGACACAGTGCCCTCTAGTGGTTCAGTTGGTGTATTACAATATTAGGCTGCACGCATTATAAATGATTATTAACAACAATAAATGTGTTTGCAATGTTCAAGTGCCAGTTGGATTTCATCAAGGTGCACAATAGTCCTTACAAGTATAGAAAAAAGAAAAAGGAAAGATTCTGATTCATACATTTCCCCTCGCCACATTTTAACCTAACTTTGGAGGATTATTCATCATTCCTTCTCGACAAGCTAGCATGACAAAGTTGGTACTAATATTATTAATATTATTATTAATGCCTTATATAGACATCATCTGAATTGTGCTGCTAGTTAGAAACACATGTTTTTTTAATGCCTAAAGTATTAAATCTGACACACTGCCCTCTAGTGGTTCGACGGGTGTATTACAATCTTTGGCTGAACAGGAAGTGACTGAAAGAATAAGAGACAGAGTGAGTGTGAAACATGCCCTTTTTCTCACTTACAGTCCAGGCCTTAACCACTGCCAGTTGGATTTCATCAAGGTGCTCAATAGTCCTTACAAGTATATAAAAAAGAAAAAGGAAATATTCTGATTCACACATTTCCCCTCGCCACATTTTAGCCTAACTTTGGAGGATTATTCATCCTTCCTTCTCGACAAGCTAGCATGACACAGTTGGTACTACTTAACTGTGCCGCTTTATTTGACAGGTACTCCGAAAGTCAGAAACACGTGTACTTTTGACGCCTAAAGAATTAAAAACTGACACAGTGCCCTCTAGTGGTTCGACAGGTGTATTACAATATTTGGCTGAACAGGAAGTGACTGAAAGAATAAGAGACAGAGCGAGTGTGAAACATGCTGCTTTTTCTTACTTACAGTCTTTCTCGACAAGCTAGCATGACAAAGTTGGTACTAATGGATGCTTTATATAGACGTCATCTGAACTGTGCCGCAAGTCAGAAACACATGCCTGAAGAATTTAAAACTGACACAGTGCCCTCTAGTGGTTCGGCGGGTCTATTACAAGAGGAAGTGACTGAAAGAATAAGAGACAGAGTGAGTGTGAAACATGCCCCTTTTTCTCACTTACAGTCCAGGCCTTAACCACTGCCAGTTGCATTTCATCAAGGTGCTCAATCGTCCTTACAAGTATATGAAAAGAAAAAGGAAATATTCTGATTCACACATTTCCCCTCGCCAAATGTTAGCCTAACTTTGGAGGATTATTCATCAGTCCTTCTCGACAAGCTAGCATGACACAGTTAGTACTACTTAACTGTGCCGCTTTATTCGACAGGTACTCCAAAAGTCAGAAACATGTGTACTTTCGATGCCTAAAGAATTAAAAACTGACACAGTGCCCTCTAGTGGTTCGACGGGTGTATTACAATATTTGGCTGAACAGGAAGTGACTGAAAGAATAAGAGGCAGAGCCAGTGTGAAACATGCCCTTTTTCTTACTTACAGTCTTTCTCGACAAGCTAGCATGACACAGTTGGTACTAATGGACGTCTTACTGTATATAGACGTCATCTGAACTGTGCCGCTAGTCAGAAACACATGTACTTTTGATGCCTAAAGAATTAAAAACTGACACAGTGCCCTCTAGTGGTTCGGCAGGTGTATTACAATATTTGGCTGAACAGGAAGTGACTGAAAGAATAAGACATGCCCTTTTTCTCACTTACAGTCCAGGCCTTAACCACTGCAGTCCTTTGACAGGTGGATGGTCTATATGTGTGTATATATATATATTTATATATTTTTATATATATACAGTCACACAGCAGCAAAGCCTCAGTGAAGGTAAATGAGAGTCATCAGACAGCAGGAAGAGAGGCAGCCTCGTTCCACCAAAAGGTTCAGTCTGTGATCGCTGTGGCAGCTCCTAAAGGGCAAGAAGCTCACTTTATTACAGCAGCTACGTACGTGTGTGTGTGTGTGTGTGTGTGTGTGTGTGTGTGTGTGTTACTCTGGGGTTTTCATTATGGAGTGTATATAGGAAAGGGAACAAGATAACATGCTGACAGAGGGGGGAAAAAAAGGCTCAATATGTTTCTTTTAAAACAAAGTCCAACGGCTAAAAGAGCTTTAAGTGCAGCTTAAATGTCTTTATAGTCAATAATCAATAATCTTGTCAATAAATAATAATAATAAACTGCTCTAGTGTGATCCACTCCACCACAGTACGTTAATGCTGCAGTGGTCCATGTTCCCGCTGTTGCCATAGCGATACTAATTTTCCTATATGTGCTGTCTGGTAATGTAGTTGTCAAACTGTCATATAAAGTACCTCTTACTTGGTTATGAAAATAATTACTTTAATGTTGCAATGAATTGTAATTTTTCCCATGAACTACAGACAACTCCCAGCCTTGATTTTATCCTTGTGGATGAACTATTTTAATCAGAACATATTTTATTGATATTCCACAGAAAACACACAGGCGGTCTCTGTAGATAAAACAGCTCACTCATAGAGATATTTCAATTATTTAAAGTTCCTGTTTCCATGGCTTATAAATATATATTAATGCTTAAACCTGCATAATTATAGTGTTTCAGAAGTGAAGAGTTGCTACCACACTGAAATCTCACATATGCTTAAAGTAGCTATAATCAATATTTTGCATGTTAAACAATGCATCTTAATGTCAGTGATTGATTTGTTGGTTGTGACTTTGCAGCTCTGCAGCTTGGTTTACTCTCAGTGTCATTTTAACCCTCCTGTTGTCCTCGAGTCAAGGAAGGGAGGAAGAAGGGAGGAATGGAGGAAGGGAAGGAGGGAGGAAAGGAAGGAAGGAGGGATGTTTAACTGTCCGGCTGCTACTTTACTGTTCTGGTTCACTCTCAGCGTCCATTTAACCCTCCTGTTGTCCTCAAGTCAAGGAAGGAAGGATGGAAGGGAGGAAGAAGGGAGGAAGGAAAGGATAGAGGGAAGGAAAGAAGGAGGGAGGGAGGTAGGTAGGAAATAAGGTTCACTCTCAATGTCCATTTAACCCTCCTGTTGTCCTTGAGTCAAGGAAGGAAGGATGGAAGGGAGGAAGAAGGAAGGAAAGGTAGGAGGGAGGGAGAAAGGAAAAGAGGAAGGAAGGAAAGAAGGAAGGGAGGAAGGTAGGGGGGAGGAAAGAAAGAGAGAAGGAGGAAGGGAGGAAGGAAAGAAGGAGAGAGGGAGGGAGGGAGGGAGGAAGGACAGAAGGAAGGAAGGATGGAGGAAAGAAGGAAGGAAGGTAGGAGGGAGGGAGAAAGGAAAAGATGAAGGAAGGAAAGAAGGACAGAGGAAAGAAGGAAGGGAGGAAGGTGGGGGGGGAAGAGAGAAGGAGGAAGGAAGGAAGGGAGGATGGAGGATGTGAGAACAATAAGAGAGACGAAAGGTCAATAGTTGGGGATGTCGCAACAAGCCTTTTAAGGAGTTGTTTTTACCATATCGATATCCCCAAAGGAGATCAGGAAGCCAACACTTACGAGAAAGTTGTTTAGACTTCCAGGAAATCGAATCTTGGCTGGAACACGCCGGGTCGAGTTAACCTGACACACACACAATAACAAATGACGCCCACACTCCAAGCAGTAGTATAAAGAGTCTGAAGGGGCGTGGGTCTTTCTTCGATGTTCGTTGTTGGTGTCTACTGTGTTTGCTGCATCTTCAATAAAATCCCAGTTGGCTGTTCGACGACTTCTGTTCTCAGTCTCTTACTTTAAGGGTTACTGAAGTTAAGTAATCAAGTAATTATCTTACAAGGTAAGTGACCAAGAGCACGCGTGTTTTTGCTGTCTGAAGACTGAGATCAGTTGATTAAATGAGTCAAGTCTGGTGAGCTCCTGCTTGGTTGGGATGAAAACCTGCAGGCACACTCTGGTTCACTCTCAGCGTTGTTTTAACCCTCCTGTTGTCCTCGAGTGAAGGAACGATGGAAGGGAGGAAGGAAGGAAAGGAAGGAAAGGAGGGAGGAAGAAAGGCAGGAAACAAAAGAAGGAAGGAAGGAAGGATGGAGGCAAGAAGGAAGGAAGGTAGGAGGGAGGGAGGGAGGGAGAAAGGAAAAGAGGAAGGAAGGGAGGAAGTAAAGGAAGGAAGGAGGGAAGGAAAGAAGGAGGGAGGGAGTAAGGACGGAAGGAAGGAAGGAAGGAAGGAAGGAAGGAAGGAACAGTCAAAACAGACGGGGTCAATTTGACCCGGTAGGACGACAGGAAGTTAAGAGAAAAAGCTTTAAAAAGGATTTGTGACATCACAACTAGTTATGAGCCAATCATGGTCCAGTATACAACTAATAATCAAGCAGTTAAACTTTTTACAAATCAAACTAAATATGAAACTGCTGGAAGGAGTCATTTTTAATTTTTCAAGACTCTTATTTTAAGGTTATTGAACTTTTGTGTTGAAAAACAATATCAGAAACAAATGATTCAGCCAAGCAGAGGATTTATTTGAACATGTCTGGAGGGGATCATTAATTTCTAGTTATATTTGCAGATTTTATAACCTATGAAGATCTCTACTGATTACCAAGTGAAATTACTCTCACAGTATTTTCAGTTTAAGGAAAGAAAAAGGAAATATGATGATTTGTCTTCGTGTATACATTCAGAAACACACTTCATTAACCCTTAAACAGGCCTTACTAGTTATGTCATTTGCACCTAAAGGAAGGAAGGAAGGAAAGGAGGGAAGAAGGAAGGAAGGGAGGAAGGAAGGAAAGGAAGGAGGGAGGGAGGGAGGAAGGAAGGAAGGAAGGAAGGAAAGGAAGGAGGGAGGGAGGGAGCAAGGAAGGTAGGAAGGAAAGGAGGGAAGAAGGAAGGAAAGGAGGGACGAAGGGAAGGAAAGGAAGGAGGGAGGAAGAAGGATGGAAAGGAAGGAAGGGAGGGAGGGAGGAAGGGAGGAAGGAAGGAAGGTAGGAAGGAAGGAAAGGAGGGAAGAAGGAAGGAAAGCAGGGAAGAAGGGAAGGAAGGGAGGAAGAAGGAAGGAAAGGAAGGAGGGAGGAAGAAGGATGGAAAGGAGGGAGGGAAGGAAGGAAGGAAGGGAGGAAGGAAGGAAGGAAGGAAGGACAGATGAAGGAAGGAAGGAAGGAAGGACAGAGGAAGGACCTGGGTGGACAACAGGAAGGTTAAAGAGTCTGTATCTCCTGGTGCACGTTGTCTGTTTAAGGGTTAATGTGTCCGAACCAGAACTCTTGATCCAGACTCGTGCAGCTGCTCATGTGCGGCCAGCAGGGGGCGATCCAGATGTTTTGGCTGTTCCTTCTTTCCTCCCTCTCTCTTTCCTCCCTTCCTTCTTTCCTGTCCCGCCTTCCTTCCTCCCTCCTTCTCTCTTTCTTTCCTTCCTACCTTCCTCCTTTCCTTCCTTCTTCCTTTCCTTTATTCCTTCCTTCCCTCCTATCCTTCCTCCCTCCTTTCCTTCCTTCCTTCCATCTGTCCTTCCCTCCTTTCCTTCCTTCCTTCCATCTGTCCTTCCCTCCTTTCCTTCCTCCCTCCTTTCCTTCCTCCCTCCTTTCCTTCCTTCCTTCCTTCCATCGGTCCTTCCCTCCGTTCTTTCCTTTATTCCTTCCCGCCTTCCTTCCTCCCTCCTTCTCTCTTTCTTTCCTTCCTCCTTTCCTTCCTACCTTCCTTCTTTCCTTCCCTCCTTTCCTTCCTTCTGGCTATTCTATTCTATAGCTAACTGGCTCCCAGTCAGCTATAGAATAGATTTCAAAGTCCTGCTACTGGTCTACAACTCACTGAATGATTTAGGTCCAGAATACATGAATGACATGTTAGTAGAATATAAACCCAGTAGAGCTCTGAGATCTACTGACTCAGGTCAGATAGTCGAGCCCAGAGCTCTGAGATCTACTGACTCAGGACAGATAGTCGAGCCCAGAGCTCTGAGATCAACTGACTCAGGTCAGATAGTTGAGCCCAGAGCTCTGAGATCTACTGACTCAGGTCAGATAGTTGAGCCCAGAGCTCTGAGCTCTACTGACTCAGGTCAGATAGTTAAGCCCAGAGCTCTGAGCTCTACTGACTCAGGTCAGATAGTTAAGCCCAGAGCTCTGAGATCTACTGACTCAGGTCAGATAGTTGAGCCCAGAGCTCTGAGATCTACTGACTCAGGTCAGATAGTTGAGCCCAGAGCTCTGAGATCTACTAACTCAGGTCAGATAGTTGAGCCCAGAGCTCTGAGATCTACTGACTCAGGTCAGATAGTTGAGCCCAGAGTTCAAACTAAACATGATGAAGCAGCTTTTTACACAACTGGAACAAACTACCAGCAGAACTGAAATCATGTTTAAATCCAGGTTAAAAACATTTCTCTTCTCCTGAGATTATGATTGAGCTCTTTTAAAGCACTTTACATTTTAATCTTTCATTTTCACTCTATGTCCTTTTAATGAGTTTAAAGCTAATTATTATTGTATGCTGCAATCTTATATTTAATGCTCTATTCTATTTATTTCTCTCTTTCTATTTTTCTGTAATTTGTTTTTATTATTAGTGTGTGTGTGTGTGTGGGGGGGGGGGGGTAATTGTATGTTTTAATGTTTCTCAAATTACATGTTTCTCTGTTTTATGTAAAGCACATTGAGTTGCCATTGTGTATGAAATGCTCTATATCAATAGAACTGCCTTGCCTTGCCTGAAAGGTCAGCAGAGCAGCTTTGTGCCAAAAGTGAAGATTTGTGAAAACTTTGAAAGCGAGCGGCTCAGCACAGGACCACCACAATCACAAAGCTGTTTCTCTGTGATACTGTGAGCACAGCTTAAGCATGGCAGCTCTCTCTCTCACCCCCCCCCCCCCTCCTCCTGCCCCCCCCCTCTCCTTTTTCTTTATCCCAAATTCTTCTCTCCCCTTCTCCATGTTGTCCTAAAGATAGACGTTTTTAAATGATTTCCATTCTGTGTCGATATTAACCCTCCTGTTGTGCTCCTGGGTCAAATTGACCCCATCTCTTTTGACTGTTCCTCACTTCCTTCCTTGTCTCCTTACTTCCTTCCTCTTTTCCTCCTTCCTTCCTTCCTTCCTTCTTTATTTCCTTCCTCATTCCTTCTTTCCTCTTCTTCCTTCCTTCCTTCCTCTTTTCCTCCTTCCTTCCTTACTTCTGTCCTTCCTTCGTTACTTCCTTCCTTCCTTCCTTCCTTCCTCATTTCCTTTTTTCTCACTTCCTTCCTTCCTTCCTTCCTCCCTCTTTTCCTCCCTTCCTTCCTTCCTTCTTTCCTCCCTTCCTTCGTTCCTTCCTAATTTCCTTCTTTCCCTACTTCCTTCCTTCGTCTTTCCTCCCTTCCTTCCTTCCTTCCTCATTTCCTTCCTTCCTTCCTTCCTTCCTTGACTTGAGCACAACAGGACAGTTAAAGCATCATGTAGCATAAGTCCCTCTAAACGTCGTCATCCAAATCTAAACGTGACGAGTTTCTCCCGTTATAGCGGAGAGCAGCAGTTTAATTGGATAATTGCATCAAATCAGTCTCATTTATGCTTTTACTGCTCAGACTGTATCCAGTAACCACGGTAACCATGGAGATTGTTGGTGTATATCAGGAGGAAACGTGACATAAAGTGACATAAAAAAAAAAGGTCAGAAGCAGAAAGCAAAGAAGAAAAAAAAAAAGCTGAGTGTATTATATCTGCCCTCATGTTCTGACCTTTGACCTTTGACCTCGGTCACTAGGCGAGGTGGAGAACTTCCTGTTGACCTCCGTATACTGCGGATTTGCTCATTTGTTGTCATCAGCTGTATCCCTCACGTAATGAGCTGCCTGCGTGCTGTTATGAATCGCCCTAAGCGTTGATCAAGGTCTGCAGGTCAGGAGGGAGCTGAGAGCGGCAAAATCACCCGTTATGTTGGTTTGCCCTAACCCCCCCCCCCACCCCCTTCACCCCCACCCCTCCCCTTCCTCTCTCTTTCACTTGCCCCCGCTGGGACCGTATCAGAGCATAAATGCATCACAAGCAGCATCGTTGTTGTTGTTGAGTTCACCATCAGCAAGTTTACATTGTGCTTACACCAGATTAACGGAGCTAATCAGGCTACTTCAACCTTTCTCCTCGGTTGCTAACGGCAGCAGCAGCAGCGGCCATCTGTGAGGCTCCGCACCGCTCCAACTACTACACCTCTTTATCTAACAGTCACCTGCTGATATTCTGATAATGATGTTTGAGAGGTGGGGTTTATTTCCTGTTAGTATGTTTTTCATGTCAATGTCCTCCCTCTTTCATTAATTTTTCTTTCATTCTTCCCCTCCTTCTCTCTTTCTTTGCTCCCTCCTCCTTCCATACTTCCTCTTTTCCTCTCTCCCTCCCTCCTTACTCCTTTCCTTCCTTCCTTCCTTCCTTCTCTCCTTATTTCCTACCTTCCTTCTTTCCTTCCTTCCTCCCTTCCGTCTCCCCTCCCTCCCTCCTTTCCTTCCTTCCTTCCTTCTCTCCTTAGTTCCTCCCTCCCTTCCTTCTTTCCTTCCTTCCTTCTCCCTTACTCCTTTCCTTCCTTCCTTCCTTCCTCCCTTCCTTCCTTCTCCCTTCCCTTACTCCCTTACTTGCTTCCTCCTCCCTTACTCCTTTCCTTCCTTCCTTCCTTCTTTCCTCCCTTCATTCTTTCCTCCCTTACTCCTTTCCTTCCTTCCTTCCTCCCCCCTTACTCCTTTCCTTCCTTCCTTCATTCCTTGTTTCCTCATTCTTTCCTTCCTTCTTTCAGCTTCCTTCCTACCTTCCTTCCTCCCTTACTCCGTTCCTTCCTTCCTTACTTACTCCTTTCCTTCCTTCTTTCCTTCTTTCCTCCCTTACTCCTTTCCTTCCTCCACCCCTTGCTTCCTCATTCTTTCCTTCTTTACTCCCTTCCTCCTCCCTTCCTGCTTTCTTTCCTTTCTTCCTTTCTTCCTTCCTTCCTTCCTTCCTTCCTCCTTACTCCTTCCTTCCTTCCTTTCTCCTCCCTTCCTGCTTTCCTTCCTTCCTTCCTTCCTCCTCTCCTACCTTCACCTGAGAACAACAGGAGGGTTAAAAGTGGAGAGGCTGTTTGCATTCTGCACAGTAAGCTGTAATATGTTCCACAGAGCGGGAGCCGTAACAGCAAAGGCTCGATCTCCTCTAGTTTTTAAGAGGGATGGAGGAACATCCAACACCACCTGGTTAGCTGACCTAAGGGCTCTGAAGGGCTGATGCAGTTTAATAATAAGGTCAGACAGGTATTTCGGGGCCAGCCCATGTCCTGGTGTGATCTTTTGTAAAACATAATGTATAAATCATCACCCTATTCTATGTTTAGCCAACTTTATTCCAATTTATTACCACAGGTTTTACACATATTTTTGGAAATGATGGTAAATAGGCCTCATTTAAATGAAATTATACCTCATCAAAATTGACCCGGGAGGACAACAGGTCGGCTAATGTAGAAATTCTTTCCTCCCTCTTTCTTTAAATGTTCTTTCATTCTTCCCCTCCTTCTCTCTTTCTTTGCTCCCTCCTCCTTCCATACTTCCTCTTTTCCTCTCTCCCTCCCTCATGACTCCTTTCCTTCCTTCCTTCTTTCATTGCTTCCTCCTCCCTTCCTGCTTTCCTTCCTTCCTTCCTTCCTTCTCTCCTTAGTTCCTCCCTCCCTTCCTCCTTTCCTTCCTTCCTTCCTCCTCCCTTCCTGCTTTCCTTCCTTCCTTCCTTCCTTCTCTCCTTAGTTCCTCCCTCCTTTCCTCCCTTCCTTCCTTCCTTCTCCCTTACTCCTTTCCTTCCTTCCTCCCTTACTCCTTTCCTTCCTTCCTTCCTTCCTTCCTTCTTTTCTCCCTTACTCCTTTGGTAAGGAGCATCAAAATTGACCCTGGAGGACAACAGGTCGGCTAATGTAGAAATTCTTTCCTCCCTCTTTCTTTAAATGTTCTTTCATTCTTCCCCTCCTTCTCTCTTTCTTTGCTCCCTCCTCCTTCCATACTTCCTCTTTTCCTCTCTCCCTCCCTCATGACTCCTTTCCTTCCTTCCTTCTTTCATTGCTTCCTCCTCCCTTGTGGCTTTCCTTCCTTCCTTCCTTCCTTCTCTCCTTAGTTCCTCCCTCCCTTCCTCCTTTCCTTCCTTCCTTCCTCCTCCCTTCCTGCTTTCCTTCCTTCCTTCCTTCTCTCCTTAGTTCCTCCCTCCTTTCCTCCCTTCCTTCCTTCCTTCTCCCTTACTCCTTTCCTTCCTTCCTCCCTTACTCCTTTCCTTCCTTCCTTCCTTCCTTCTTTCCTCCCTTACTCCTTTGGTAAGGAGCATCAAAATTGACCCTGGAGAACAACAGGTCGGCTAATGTAGAAATTCTTTCCTCCCTCTTTCTTTAAATGTTCTTTCATTCTTCCCCTCCTTCTCTCTTTCTTTGCTCCCTCCTCCTTCCATACTTCCTCTTTTCCTCTCTCCCTCCCTCATGACTCCTTTCCTTCCTTCCTTCTTTCATTGCTTCCTCCTCCCTTCCTGCTTTCCTTCCTTCCTTCCTTCCTTCTCTCCTTAGTTCCTCCCTCCCTTCCTCCTTTCCTTCCTTCCTTCCTCCTCCCTTCCTTCCTTCCTTCCTTCCTTCCTTCCTTCTCTCCTTAGTTCCTCCCTCCTTTCCTCCCTTCCTTCCTTCCTTCTCCCTTACTCCTTTCCTTCCTTCCTCCCTTCCTCCTTTCCTTCCTTCCTTCTTTCCTCCCTTACTCCTTTGGTAAGGAGCATCAAAATTGACCCAGGAGGATAACAGGTCGGCTAATGTAGAAAGATCTTTCCTCCCTCTTTCTTTAAATGTTCTTTCATTCTTCCCCTCCTTCTCTCTTTCTTTGCTCCCTCCTCCTTCCATACTTCCTCTTTTCCTCTCTCCCTCCCTCATGACTCCTTTCCTTCCTTCCTTCTTTCATTGCTTCCTCCTCCCTTCCTGCTTTCCTTCCTTCTCTCCTTAGTTCCTCCCTCCCTTCCTCCTTTCCTTCCTTCCTTCCTCCTCCCTTCCTGCTTTCCTTCCTTCCTTTCTTCCTTCCTTCTCTCCTTAGTTCCTCCCTCCTTTCCTCCCTTCCTTCCTTCCTTCTCCCTTACTCATTTCCTTCCTTCCTCCCTTACTCCTTTCCTTCCTTCCTTCTTTCCTCCCTTACTCCTTTGGTAAGGAGCATCAAAATTGCCCCCGGAGGAAAACAGGTCGGCTAATGTAGAAATAAACAGTTTTTTATTGGATCAGAAATGAATGGAAGCATGGTGGAGAGTCTCATAGTGTAAATATGAATATTGGAGTCTATAGAGTCTTGCTAAATTTACATCATATTTTATGGTTTGTAATATTTAATCACATGTTGTAGTATGTGTCTGCAGCTCTGTGTGATTTCAGTCTGTCTAGTCTAAAACATTTATGAACTTCCTGTTTAAATAAAAACAAAATTGAAGCAGATTTATGAGTTATTACATGGAAAATAGTCAAAAAAAGCCAACAGTTATTTTCCATTTCACTGTGACTTTAATCCCTGTTGCTCATTATGTGGAGATATTAGGTGCAGTCTTCTGTGCAAACTGTCTTTTTCCCCTCATTTTATTTACAACCAGACACATATCAGAGCTTTGTTATTATTACTGGAAGTTAATAACCGGTGTCAACTTATTATATGACGCGTTCCTTCATTTTAAGTTCCAATTAGCACTCTGACAGTGTGTGAGTTAATGACACACTGTTCATTAAAAAAAAAAAAAAAAAAGTGGTTAATGGTGCTTGTCAGGTATTAAATATCCTGTAAACTCTGGGAGACAGCGGGAGAAGGAGGAGAAGATGAAGAGGAAGCAGAATCAGATCATCGAGGTCGGCTGGACGTCAGAGACGAACGCTGCCCTCCAAAATTAGCTCACAACCTTTAAAAGTATGCTAAATTAGCAAAGCTGTCAAGTTCACAAAGCCTTGAGGTAAGCACGGTAAGATATACTGTCCTGCCATTAAGGGAGGGGAGGTGGAGCTTTATTTAGCAGGTGCAGTTTATTAGCCGTCATCAAATCCCCCTCCGAACAGGAACAGCTGATGTTGTAGAAATACGAGGAGACACAAATAAGCTCAATCAACAGAACTGATAATATTTCATATCTTGATGCGTGTGTATGTGTGTATGTGTGTGTATGTGTGTGTTTATCCCCCAATTCCCACAAAGGAGCCCATTTTTCAGGCCCTTTGCTCGTCACCTACGGCTCAGTGCCTTTGTAAAAAAACAGGTCGCCTCTTCTGACTGTACGACCGACCGACCGCTGAGGCCAGGTGAGCTCTCTGGGATCCCCGGCCTCAGTGCTGCTGCTGCTGCTGCTGCTGCTATGGGGGAGGGAAAGAGAGAAAAAGGGTTCCTATTTGTTTGTCTTTCCTCCTGCAGAAGTTAAAGGAGAGACAATTGGACAGTGGTTAAAGGAGTTAGAGAAGGAAAGGAGATGATTGGGAAGGAAAGGAGACAATTGGGAAGGAAAGGAGACGATTGGGAAGGAAAGGAGACTATTGGGAAGGAAAGGAGACGATTGGGAAGGAAAGGAGATGATAGGGAAGGAAAGGAGACAATTGGGAAGGAAAGGAGATGTTTGGGAAGGAAAGGAGCCGATTGGGAAGGAAAGGAGCCGATTGGGAAGGAAAGGAGACAATTGAGAAGGAAAGAAGATGATTGGGAGGGAAAGGAGAGGATTGGGAAGGAAAGGAGACGATAGGGAAGTAAAGGAGACTATTGGGAAGGAAAGGAGGCAATTGGGAAGGAGACAATAGGGAAGGAAAGGAGACTATTGGGAAGGAAAGGAGACGATTGGGAAGGAAAGGAGACGATAGGGAAGTAAAGGAGACGATAGGGAAGTAAAGGAGACTATTGGGAAGGAAAGGAGGCAATTGGGAAGGAAAGGAGACTATTGGGAAGGAAAGGAGACAATTGGGAAGGAAAGGAGACGATTGGGAAGGAAAGGAGACGATTGGGAAGGAAAGGAGACGATAGGGAAGGAAAGGAGATGATTGGGAAGGAAAGGAGACGATTGAGAAGGAAAGGAGACGATTGGGAAGTAAAGGAAATGATTGGGAAGGAGACGATAGGGAAGGAAAGGAGACAATTGGGAAGGAAAGGAGACGATTGGGAAGGAAAGGAGACGATAGGGAAGGAAAGAAGATGATTGGGAAGGAAAGGAGACGATAGGGAAGGAAAGGAGACGATTGGGAAGGAAAGGAGATGATAGGTAAGTAAAGGAGACGATTGGGAAGGAAAGGAGACGATTGGGAAGGAAAGGAGAGGATTAGGAAGGAAAGGAGACGATTGGGAAGGAAAGGAGATGATTAGGAAGTAAAGGAAATGATTGGGAAGGAGACAATAGGGAAGGAAATGAGACAATTGGGAAAGAAAGGAGATGTTTGGGAAGGAAAGGAGACGATTGGGAAGGAAAGGAGACGATTGGGAAGGAAAGGAAGCATTCGTAAAAAGGAAGGTGATTGTAGGGAAAAAGGTAGTGAGGGAGATTTTGGAGGAAATTATGGAAATAAAAAGAGGAGAGGTTCAAGTTCAAGCGCTTTATTGTCATTATATAACACAACAAAAATACTCCCGAGGTGCATTTAAAATCCAATACAAAGAAATAAATAAATAACTACAGTATAAATACAACAATAGAGCTAAACAGCAGAATAATCATACAAAAAGAGGAAGGAGGCTGGAAAGAGAAGGATAAAAGAAAAAGGCAATTATTGAAGAAAAGGTTGTTCTTGAGCCAGAAAAGGACATTGTAAAGGACAAAGCAGAAAAGACATGGAAAAGGAAGTAGGTAAAAGGATGCAGGGAAATAAAGGAGGAAGGGAGGGCATGACGAGACAGAGAGGGAAAGAGGGAAAGAGGGGTGTAGAGAAGGAAAGGGGAAAGAAAGGAGGTAGAGAATGAATTATGGCAGTGTGGATAAAGGAAGTAAGGTATAGGGATAAAGAACTAAAAAGGGAGCGAGGAGCCAGTTAAACAGAAAGAGGAGGTAAGGATGAAGGAAATAAGGTAGGGAAGGAGAAAAGGAAAGGAGGTGGCAGTGACGAAAAGGAGTCAAACGAGGTAAGGAAGGGAAAAAGAATTATCAAAAAGAAGGGAAAGGAAAGCTGAGAAATAAAGGAGAAAGTACAGAATGAAAAGAGGAAGGAATGAAAGGGAGTGAAGGAATGGGGAAGAAATATGGAACAAAGGAGTGAGGTGGGAGGATGAATAAAAGGGAATATAATCAAAGACTGAGGGAGAAGGAGGTGAAAACCACAGAAATGAGGCAGTAGGGCAAGATAAGGGAAGAAAGGATGCATTAGTGAAAGGAAAGATGAAGGTATGAAGGGGGGAAAAGGGGGTACAGAAGAGAAAAGAAGGAGAAGATGGTGAAAAAAAATGTGAGAGCAGGAAAAGAAAGAAGGATGTAGTCAAGGAAAGGTGGCAGCAGGGAGGGAAAGGACAAAGGAAAGGAGGAACTAGGAAAGGAAAGAGGGAGGAAAGATGGAAAGGGAGAAGTTTGGAAGGAAAGAAAAGGAGGAGGGAAGGAGAAGTAGTAGATGTCAGGAAAGAAAAGTCTGTAGAGAGGAAAAAGAAATGAAAGTATAAGAGAAAATGTGACTCCCTTCATAATCCAGGTTAGGAAAGGAGGAACCATGAAAGGAAAGATAGAAAGGGAGAAGTTGGAAAGGAAAGAAAAAAAGGAGGGAAGGAGAAGAGGAAGCAGGAACACTTGAAGATAGAAGAAGAGGAAACTTGAGATGAAAAAGCAAAAATCAAGAAAAAAGAGGTAGCGAAGGGAAGGGAACAGTGAAGGGAGGGTTCAGGAAGTAGTGGAGGAAAACACAAAGAGGGAAGGAAAGAGAGAAGGAAGGAAAGCAGGAATGGAATAGAGAAGTAACAATGAATAGACAACAGGAAAGAAAAGGAGGAAACAAGAAGGAAAGAGTGAAGGAAGGAAAGCAGGGAAGGAAATGACAATTTTAGGAAGGGAATAGAGAAGTAACAAAGGATAGACAACAGGAAAGAAAAGGAGGAAACAAGAAGGAAAGAAGACGATAGAGAGGAAAGTATAGCAGCAGGGAGGAAAAGGACAAAGGAAAGGAAGGAATCGGGAAAGGAAAGAGGGATGAAAAATCAAAGAGAGAGAAGTTGGGAAGGGAAGAGAAGGAGAAGAGGAAGAGGAAGCATGGAGGAAACTAGAGAGGTCGGGATGAAAAAGTAAAGATAAAGAAAAAGAGATAGCGAAAGAAAGGGGGAAGTGAAGGAAAGATGAGGAAGAGATGAAGAAGTAAAAGAGTTCAAGAAAGGAGGAGAGGAAGGAAATGATAACTCCAGTCGAGGAAAGGTGGCAACAGGGAGGAAAAGGACAAAGGAAAGGAGGAGCCAGGAAAGGAAAGAGGGATGAAAAATAGAAAGAGAGTTGGGAAGGAGGAGCCAGGAGGTCGGGATGAAAAAGTAAGGATAAAGAAAAAGATGTAGCGAAAGGAAGAGACAGAAGTGAAAGAAAGGGAAAACACAAAGAAGGCAGGAAAGAGGAGGAAGAGATGAGGAAGGAAATAGTTAAGGAAAGGAGGAGAGGAATAAGGAAATGATAACTTAAGAGAAGAAGTAGAAAAGTAACAATGGAGAGACGACAGGAAAGAAAAGGAGGAAACAAGAAGGAAAGAAGACGATAGAGAGGAAAGTATAGCAGCAGGGAGGAAAAGGACAAAGGAAAGGAGGAACCAGGAAAGGAAAGAGGGATGAAAAATAGAAAGAGAGAAGTTGGGAAGGAAAGAAAAGGAGGAGGAGGGAAGGAGAAGAGGAAGCATGGAGGAAAAGCAAGGATAAAGAAAAAGAGGTAGCGGAAGGAAGAGAAAGAAGTGAAGGAAGCAGAAGAAACACAAAGAAGGCAGGAAAGAGGAGGAAGAGATGAGGAAGTAAAAGAGTTAAGGAAAGGAGGAGAGGGAGGAAATGATAACTTAAGAGAAGAAGGAAAGTAGACGATAGGAGGAGAGAGAGAAAAAAAAGAAAGGAGTGTATAATACCAGGAAGGGAAAGAAAAGTTAAAAAGAGGAATTTCATCCTTCATGCTTCAGTAGACACAGGATCCCACCAACGAAACTTCTAACTCCACTTTTTCATGATTTGTCAAAGGAAACCTTACTTACTTTCCTCTCCTCTATCTCCCAGATCGACTCCTTCCCTCACTTTTTCCCTCTACAGACCTGTTAGTGTCACTATATGCAAAATAAAAGGGCAAGGAGATTCATTCATTCACTTCAGTGTGGAGCCCTGTGTGTGTGTGTGTGTGTGTGTGTGTGTGTGTGTGTGTGTGTGTGTGAGGTAAGGCCATTACATTTTCATTTTACAGTCTGAGGGGTTTAACTGACACTCGTGCACACTACAAGAAGCTTAAATTTCGGATTGGGAACCGTACAAGCCGACCAGCTGTGACATCAACACAGGAAAACCACAGCAGCAGCAGCAGCAGCCGGAAGAACAGCAGGGAATAATATTAATACAATAACTATGATTTAATTCCAATGGATTACAACTCAGGTCTTAATTGTCAAGCTTTAATTTCCATCAGTAATAATACTCGCCTGGATAATTGGTGAAATTACCAAAAATAGCCGACATCAGTCAGATCGGACACAAACGTCCCAATTAGACAAACTTATTTTTGGAGGACAGAACGAAAGGTGAATGGTGCAATTATCTGTAATTAAAAAGAGAAAAATGCAATTATTCAAATCTCACAGTTGAACACAACATGAAGGAAAAGTGCAGGCTGAAGCTACAACTTATTATACCGTCAATTATTGTGTCACAACCATAGACTGTTTAAAAGAAATGGACGTAATATCCATGACGTCACCTATTGGTTTGTGGACTGCTGCTCGGAAGCCAATAGTTTCAAATCTGGGCAGCGCCATCTTGAAAATTTCAGGTGCATGCTGGGAAAAATAAAAACACAGATTCTACTTATATGGGCATGAGGCGGGGCCATGGGCGGAGCGGGGAGGTTGCTATGGTTGCAAGGGCTGGATCTCGAGGACATTGGTCAATCAACCTGTCAATCAGGACGTAGCCACGCCCTAATGCATACCCTGCTTTATCATCACATATAAAATCAGGGAGGCCAAAATGTCCCAAATGAACATCATACTGCATTGAAGAAGGCTTTAAACTAGCGATTGAGACCATAAACACATTTTGAAAACGTTTACTGAGGTTAGAAATCAAGTGAGAAGTTGGTGAATTCTCCATTGACTTGTATAGAGACGGTCGCCCCCTGGTGGCCTTTTGATAGAATGCAGTTCTAAGTTACTTCCGCTTTGGCTTCATTTCAGAGGACAGGAACTCCCTGCCTGGTCACAACTAATGAAATAACAACATCCTGCATATTATCATACTACTACTCATGTTC
Organism: Scomber japonicus; assembly: GCF_027409825.1. Classification (NCBI taxonomy): domain Eukaryota; kingdom Metazoa; phylum Chordata; class Actinopteri; order Scombriformes; family Scombridae; genus Scomber; species Scomber japonicus. The sequence continues at coordinate 31,158,233 of NC_070585.1, read as the reverse complement.
AAAATCCTCCACTGCAACTCTCCACAGTCAAATTCTACACTAAATAGTTTATTCAATAGTGAGCAGCAAAGCAAGATTTCACACAATAACTAATTTGTTTCATCACTACGGTTGGATATCGGTACTCGATACATTTAAGTTAACGACTGAAATAAATCGATACCAAGTAGTATTGAAACATCTGTCAATCAATACTTTCAATGGATCCTTTTTGCACCCAGAGGTAGAAAATATGAGTGTTTGTATGGACTTGTTCACAGCCAATCAATGCAAGCCTTCTTCGATTTAATGCAACATGTGATTGGCCCATCGCCATAGCAACTACAACTCGTCTGCTGTGGTGAAGCAAAGGAGTGAGGGAGGAAGGAAGTTAGGGAGGGAGGAAGGAAGGAAAGGAGGGAGGAAGGAAGGAGGAAAGAAGGAAGGAAGGAAGGAGGGAAGGAAAGAAGGAAACGAGGGAGGAAGGAAGGAAGGAAGGAGGGAGGGAGGAAGCAGGAAGAAGGAAGGAAAGGAAAGACAGGAGGAAGGAAAGACGGAATGAAGGAAGGAGGGAAGGAAGTTAGGGAGGGAGGAAGGAAAGGAGGGAGGGAGGAAGGAAGGAAGGAAAGAGGGAGGGAGGAAGCAAGAAGAAGGAAGGAAAGAAGGGAGGAAAGCAAAGACAGGAGGAAGGAAAGACGGAATGAAGGAAGGAGGGAGGGAGGAAGAAGGAAGGAAGGAAGGAAGTTAGGGAGGGAGGAAGGAATGAAAAAAGGAAGGAAAGAGCGAAGGGAGGAAGGAAGGAGGGAAGGAAGGAAGGAGGGAAGGAAAGGAGGAAGCAGGAAGAAGGAAGGAGGGAAGGAGGAAGCAGGAAGAAGGAAGGAAAGGAAAGACAGGAGGAATGAAAGATGGAATGAAGGAAGGAGGGAGGGAGGAAGAAGGAAGGAAGGAAGGAAGGAAAGAAGGAACAGACGTGGTCAATTTGACCCGGGAGTACGACGGTACGAATGTTAAACAAACAGGAGAATACAGATTTAACAGTAATAGCAGCCAAACCTCCGACATGTCATCTGTGTGTCTGAGCACTTATATGAGGAATGAATGTGACTCGCTGGGAGGAGAGGAAGATAAGTAATGAGCATGGATGTCTTACAGCAGCTCAAACATGGCAGCCATTCACACAAATTGAACCCAACAAGTTATCTGGTTTCCATGGTTTCCAGGTTGTGCTGACCACTGAATATGGACAGTTGCATTTATTTTCAGCTCATCGGGTTGACATTACAAACTATTAAAAAAAATGCTTAAAACAGGCTATGGGGAAAGTTTTGTCAATTTAAAAGTAGATGATGCACCGATCGGCTCCTCATCCCAGCACACATTCATATCTGATATGTGTCCAAAATCACTCCCTATTTATTATCCAGCGCTCTACCTTTACCCTGTGCTGTTAGCATCCATGGCATGTTGACTACTTTCTGCTAACAAAACGATATAAAAATAAAATTAAACTGAAGTCATGACTGTTTTTATCCTTTTAAGCAAATTGTAGATACACAAGTTTTACTTTATATGTGATTTAAACCATTTTAAAGTTGATCAAATCTCTAATACAGAGGTGTCAAACTCATTTTCATTCAAGGGCCACATACAGACCAATTTGATCTCATGTGGGCCGGATCGTTAAAAAGATGGAGGGAAGGAAGGAAGAAGGGAAGGAAGTAAGGAAAGACAGACAAAAGGAAAGAGGGAAGAAAGGTAGGAAAGAGAGACAGAAGGACAGATGGAAGAAACGGAGGAAGGAAGGAACAAAGAAAGGAAAACAGGAAGGTAGGAAGGACAGAAGGAAGGACAGATGGAAGAAATGGAGGAAGGACAGATGGAAGAAACGGAAGAAGGAAGGAAGGCAGGAAGGAAGGACAACAGGAAGGTAGGAAGGAAAGAAGGAAGGACAGATGGAAGAAAGGGAGGAAGGACAGATTGAAGGAAGAAAGGAAAAAAGGAAGGTAGGAAGGAAGGACAGAAGGAAGGAAAGACGGAAGGACAGATGGAAGAAAGGGAGGAAGGACAGGTGGAAGGACAGGTGGAAGGAAGAAAGGAATGAAGGAAAGAAGAAAGGACAAAAGGAAGGCAGGATGGAAGGACAAATGGAAGGAAGGACAGAAGGAAGGAAGGAAGGAAGGAAGGACAAGAACACAAAGGAAAGTGGGCCGGATCGCACCCCTCGGTGGGCCGGTTCTGGCCCACGGGCCGCATGTTTGACACCCCTGCTCTAATACAACATTGAATTTGATGGTTCTTGATTCATATTCCTGTATAAAACTCAAATGTCTCTCTTTAACTGTCCCAAGGTGTATTTTTCTATTTTAAAGAAGTTAGGCTAGCAGTATTAGTTTCTCCTTACTTACTTCCTGTCTTTAAGCTAAATCCTGATCTCCAGTTATATATAGGGATCCATCCAGTGTCCTCATTACAGAGACACACCTCACAAAAATATTAAAATAAGACAATATATCCCAAGGAGTTGGACTTTTTCTCTATCGCTCCCTCCTCGACTTTATTCTGCGAGCACATTTCCGTCCTCTGCTGAATCTGCAGTTGTGTTCGATGAGTGGGAAGGAGAGGAGACGATTGGGAAGGAAAGGAGACGATTGGGAAGGAAAGGAGATGGTTGGGAAGGAAAGGAGACAATTGGGAAGGAAAGGAGACGATTGGGAAGGGAAGGAAAGGAGACGATCGGGAAGGAAAGGAGATGGCTGGGAAGGAAAGGAGATGACTGGGAAGGAAAGGAGATTATAGGGAAGGAAAGGAGACGATTGGGAAGGAAAGTAGATGGTTGGGAATGAAAGGAGACAATTGGGAAGGAAAGGAGACAATTGGGAAGGAAAGGAGACGATTGGGAAGGAAAGGAGACGATTGGGAAGGAAAGGAGATGGTTGGGAAGGAAAGGAGATGGTTGGGAAGGAAAGGAGACAATTGGGAAGGAAAGGAGACGATAGGGAAGGAAAGGAGATGGTTGGGAAGGAAAGGAGACAATTGGGAAGGAAAGGAGATGATAGGTAAGGAAAGGAGACGATAGGTAAGGAAAGGAGATGGTTGGGAAGGAAAGGAGACGATTGGGAAGGAAAGGAGATGATAGGGAAGGAAAGGAGACGATTGGGAAGGGAAGGAAAGGAGACAATTGGGAAGGAAAGGAGACGATTGGGAAGGAAAGGAGATGGTTGGGAAGGAAAGGAGACAATTGGGAATGAAAGGAGACGATAGGGAAGGAAAGGAGATGGTTGGGAAGGAAAGGAGACAATTGGGAAGGAAAGGAGACGATTGGGAAGGGAAGGAAAGGAGACGATTGGGAAAGAAAGGAGACGATTGGGAAGGAAAGGAGACGGTTGGGAAGGAAAGGAAATGGTTGGGAAGGAAAGGAAGCATTTGTGGGGGAGGAAGGGAGGGTTCCTATTTTTTTGGCCTTTCCTCCTGCAGAAGTTCAAGGAGAGACAATTGGGCAGAGGTTAAAGGAGTTAGGGAAGGAAAGGAGACGATTGGCAAGGAAAGGATGCAATTGGGAAGGAAAGGAGACTATAGGGAAGTAAAGGAGACGATTGGAAAGGAAAGGAGACTTGATACATATTTCACAAAACTATTAAAATAAGACAATATATCCCAAGGAGTTGGACTTTTTCTCTATCGCTCCCTCCTCGACTATATTCTGATGTCACAGCGAGCAGATTTCCGTCCTCTGCTGAATCTGCAGTTGTGGTCGATGCCCACATTTCAGTTCAGCACCGAGAGTTTCATTTCCGCTCATCAGCAACGGCTCATTAAAAAAGTTCAGATCGGGCTGTTGACTCTCTAATAGGCCTCCTGCAGCTCCTTAAATGCAGCTACTGCCAACAACAGACAGTCCGCTTTTGCTTTTTTTTTATTTTTTATTTTTAAAAGGGTTTTTTTTTTTATTATTCAACTTCCTCTGAACCGAAATCCTTTCCTTTGGCTCTCACCTAGAATAATTCCCAAAACATTGCCTCGCTTTTATTCATCAGATCACCAAGCTTGCTTTTTTTTTTTTTTTTTTTTCTGTTTTTCTTCTCTTTGCTTTCCCCTTTTTCAAAAAAAAAAAAAAAAATTCTATGATTGAATTGTGTTTTTGCAAAGTACTAGAGGCAAAAGAACTTTCATTCGTACCCGTACACGAGATAACACAAAAGCAGCCATTGTTGGTAGTCTAATGGGAATGTTAAGTACAAGCAGGCAGCGCCGTCTTTTATCTTGGGTATTTACAACTCTGTCACAACCAGCAAGAATTTGGAGGCTGAGGGGGGAATAAGCATCCTTCCTTTTTCTTTTATTATTTTTTCTCTCCTTTTCTTTTCTTTTTCTTTTTTGATCCCTGCCCGGATGCACTGGCTTTCATCTCTCAGTGCTCTTAACTGAACTGCCCGCTGTTTGTGGTGAGAGAAATAGAATCAAAGCAAATGATTAGAGCGAAATATTTGCAGAGGTTTGGTGGTAGAGGAGGAAAGAAGAAGAAGAAGAAAATAAGAAGAAGAAGAAGAAGAAAGAAAGAAAGACACTTTAAAAAGGAAAAAAAAAAAAAAATTGGAGGAGAAAGTTAAATTTACCATCTCTGAAAAGTTGTTGGCTTCGTGTTTCGCTGCAGGAAGCTGCGGCCTCCAGCAGCTCCTTCTCATCACCATGCAGAATAATCCTCTCTTTGTTCAGAGAAACATAATTGTTGCTTTAAAAAAAGACTTCTTACATTATTTCAGCGCTCTCTATAAGAGGCCTTGAGCAGTGGTGTTACTCTCTGTGTTTCTATACAAGACAGAATGGCTCTATGTGCTCTGTCTGATATCCATCCATACATCCATAGGAGACGATTAGGAAAGAAAGGAGACAATTGGGAAGGAAAGGAAGCATTCATAAAATGAAGGTGATTGTGGGGGAGGAAAAGAGGGAGGGTTTCCATTTGTTCGGTCTTTCCTCCTGCAGAAATTTAAAGGAAAGACAATTGGGCAGAGGTTAAAGGAGTTAGGGAAAGAAAGGAGATGATTGGGAAGGAAAGGAGACAATTGGGAAGGAAAGGAGACAATTGGAAAGGAAAGGAGATGATTGCGAAGGAAAGGAGACGATTGGGAAAGAAAGGAGATGATTGGGAAGGAAAGGAGACAATTGGGAAGGAAAGGAGACGATAGGGAAGGAAAGGAGATGATAGGGAAAGAAAGGAGATGATTGGGAAAGAAAGGAGACGATAGGGAAGGAAAGGAGATGATAGGGAAGGAAAGGAGACGATTGGAAAGGAAAGGAGATGATTGCGAAGGAAAGGACACAATTGGGAAGGAAAGGAGACGATTGGGAAGGAAAGGAGATGATAGGGAAGGAAAGGACACAATTGGAAAGGAAAGGAGACGATTGGGAAGGAAAGGAGACAATTGGGAAGGAAAGGAGATGATTGAGAAGGAAAGGAGACAATTGGGAAGGAAAGGAGATGATTGAGAAGGAAAGGAGACAATTGGGAAGGAAAGGAGATGATTGGGAAGGGAAGGAGACAATCCATCCATACATCCATCCATCGCCTGCAGTATGAATTCAGCTTTATTTTCTTACATGTTTTTGACCTGCACACCTCAGGGCCTCGCCTGTAATACAACAAGATCCAGTAGCTTACTGCAGTAGGTTGAGTCCAGTTCGGCATGTGGGCCATGTGTGTGTAAGTGTGTGTGTGTGTGTGTGTGTGTGTTGCCCAGTTCCTCCACATAACGCTGAATTACACAGCTAAGTTATCCAGCCGCAGCATGAAGGGGGAAAAAACCTGAGGGGAGTTTTAACTGAATGTCAATGGGGAGCGCCGAGCTTTAATGGAGGCCACTGGAAGGTCAAAGATTTTCCAAGTCAAGTCGAGCCATGTGTGTGTGTGAGGTTAAGTTACAGAGGGAAGAGGCAGGAAACAAGAAGAAGAAGAAGGAGGAGAAGAAGAAGCAGAAGGAGAAGGAGAGGGGAAAGCATGGCTCCCCCGCCGACGAGTGCGGCTCTGCTAATGCTCTTGATGCTAATCCTCTGAAAGCTGTTTTCTAGCGAGGATTAGTGCCAGCGAGAACAAGGCTTACAGCTCTCCGCCGAGTCGAGATGAGAAATCAAATACAGGTGCTTGTCGGGGGCTGAGCCCGATGACTTTTCTGTGTGCAATATCATACAGGGGAAAGCTCTCACTGCACCAGCTGGTATTACATCCTTCAGGGTGATATTGTTGGAATTCAGGCCAATGCTGACTCGTGCAGAACAGAGAAAAGAATCCTCTGAAGCTCAGTGGATCCGCTATCCCAGAAATCAAAAGCTGTGCTCCTCTCTCAAAGTCAGGTTGTTCTGTTTTTAGGGCTGCAGCCACATGATGACTTCTATTACCGACCGGCGACAACAACAGCTTGAAATTGAAACCGTTGCAGAAGTCCCTAAAAGTACAAAAGCACTGAGGGGTCGCTGGATGCTGACTGTAAATGTTTAGTGAGTCATTGTTGTCTCGATCTCTGAATTCAGGTCCTGTAATAAGTGTGCTGGTGGTCATTATTAGTCCTTTATTAATCAATCAGTCAAACTTTATTTGTATAGCACTTTTCATACATTGTGATGCAACACAAAAAAGAAATCATTAAACATAGGAACCCCCCAAAAAAACCCATTCCTCAAAAAAACCTCATTAAAAACAGGAACTCAGGAAAGGCTATCATGACACTAGAGGTAGGATTCAAATTTTTAAATAAATAAAAGATGAATAGTAGCTTTGATGTCCGCTCATGGACTCACTGTTTTGGACTATTGTTTTAATATTTCAGTGAGTTTAACGTCATTTGATAACGACACCTGCCGGGTTACTTAGCTAAGGTTAGCACACGTCAAGCTAGTGTTAGCTTGGGTCCAAGTTAGCAGGCTGCGTTTACAGAGCGTGAAAGGAAACAAACAACACTACTTTTTTTTTTGAAAGATGAGGCTTTAACCCTTGTGTCGTCCTCCCGGGTCAAATTGACCCTATCTGTTTTGACTGTTCCTTCCTTCTTTCCTTCCTTCCTTCCTTCCTTCCTTCCTTCCTCCTTTCCTTCCTTCTCCCTCCCTCCTTTCCTACTTTCTTCCTCCCTTCCTTCCTTCCTCCTTTCCTTCCTTCTTCCCTTCCTCCCTCCTTTCCTTCCTTCTTCCCTTCCACCTCCCTTCCTTCTTCCCTCCCTTCCTTCCTTCCTTCCATCCTTCCTTCCTTCCTTCCTTTCTCCCTCCTTTCCTTCCTTCTTCCTCCCTTCCTTCCTTGACTCGAGGACAACAAGAGGGTTAATACAAACCAATTGGTGACATAACGCCTTGCTTCATCCATCTTTTTATACACTGAACAATCATTTGCAATGTAATATTTGTCATACATTTATAACACATGCATACAATACATTTCCTGAATTTGAACTTTGCATTTAAATGTTAAGTAGTCTACTTATTCAAGGGCAGTAAAGTTGAATATAATATAATTTTGACTGAGAGAAAAGTTAAAGTTCTGATTTTCTGGTTATTGTGAATGTAAAATGTGAATCTCCATAATAATCAGTAACCCCCCAACTGTCAGATAAATGCAGTAGTGGAGGGAAAGTAGAAGATTTTCAATAAATGTACTGTAATGCTCAAGTAAAGTAGCAGGACCTCTAACCGAGGCTTCGAGTAATTGAGTAAAGTACTTAGTTATTTACTGAGGTTTGAGCTGCCAGAGAAGCAGCAGCAGCAGCTAATGAGCCAACTCTGCCTTCTGTGTGATATGTAATTTTAAACCTGATGCAGCAGAACATACACACAGCATGTAGTACATTATATAAAAATAAACGTGCTCTCAGCTTGTCCTTGTTCAAGGGATTATTTCTGTCAGGAGCTTGTGTTTATTTTTTCAAGCAGCCAGCTGGTGTGTGTGTGAAAGTTAGTGTATGTAAGTGTGTGTGTGTGTGTGTGTGTGTGTGTATTGGATCCCCCGGGGTCGGCGGCACGGCACTTGTAATGCATGGCTGTGCTCACCTGTTCGACACGGGTGACGCATCGCCTCCATCGCCGAGGCCGCAAGACGGATGAGGAGGAGAAACAGCAGCATCGGCTCTCCTGGAGGTGACCCAGCTCCTCTCGGCACCGCTAGCCCAACACGCAGCAGCAGCACGGCCGGGGGAACAAGAAGGTCCGCAGGTTCAAGGTGCCTTTGAGCAAGGCACTGAAGCCACAACAGCTCCCAGCGGACAGCAGGAGACTCTCAGTCTGACCTACATCTATATCTTGGACTATATTCTACTGTATGTATCATATAGTGATGGTGACAGTGCATTATTTAGACAGGAAGTGAGTGTATTTATCTCGTGTTTGATTCACATGCTGCAACTTTGGAGCAGTTTTAACTTTAAAAGGTCAGAAAAAATGTCTCATTCACTCACTTTTCTGTTTTGTTTTCATTCCATTTGGAGACATTTCTACTGAGCATTGCTGAGTCTGCACACAAAAAATCTAATTATTTGATCCTGAGCAGATAAACGGTTAAAATCACACAGAATATGATCAGTAGTCAGACCTCTACTCTTATTTTTCTTTATTTGTTCTGTCTCAGTTTTCCCCCCTCTCTCTTTCTATTCAAATGTAAAAGTGGAGTGAGATAATTTGACATTTATTTATGAGCTAAGTGTTCTAGAAATCTTGAACATATCAATTCAGAAACTAAGATGTCTTATGAAAACACTTCTGCAAGTCTATAGGAGAAGAGTTGAACCACTCTCAGTTATTCAAGCAGCTCTCAGGTGACCTTGTCCCTATAGTTACAACATCACTATACGATTGTTTGCTTTGTGGCAAGAATCGTCTCTATGGCAACAGTCATAAAGAAGAAGACAGCTGTCAGTTCCTCGCTGTCTGCTCGACTAAGGAGCCTTTCCCACATGACACATATGAATAATAGCATTTTCATATCTGATGCCTGTATGAAAATTCCTTCAAAATAAAGGTAGAGAAAACATTTAAAACAGAGACTTTGTGATCTGCCTGCAAAATATTTGGACACTGCTGTATGTTCCTGAGCCTGATTGGCCTGCACAGAGCTCTGACCTCGACTTTGGATTAAGTGGGGCTCAAATTCGGAGCCAGACCTTATCTTGCCAACATCAGTGTTGGACCTCACTGATACTTTTTGTGTCTGAATGGGAGAAAATCCTGCAGCCAGGTTCCAACATCTGGAGAAAAGCCTAAAACCAGAAGAGTGGAAGCAGATTAAAAAACATGCTTTTGGAGCCACATATTTTTGGGCATGTGTTATAATAAATGTCCTCAGACAGAAGACAGGGGTGTTATTTTGGTGGAAGTACATTTTAAAAACCACTAAATGGGATTTTTAAACACCTTGTCTAGTTATTTAAACCCTCACACTCCCCAGAAACAACACAAAGAGCATGACCTCGCTGTTCTTAATGGTAATTATGGTCCTGGTCTCTGAGGCCGAAACATGTCATGTGACATGTTCACGGCAGCATGCTGACTTCATCACTGGCTACGGTCCAATTATAAAAGCCACAAACAGCTGGGGGGTCTGCTGAGGTTCAGTGTTCTGCCACAGTAATAACAGTCATACACTTAATGCTAGACTTCTCTGTGGAGGTTTCCTGCTGGTTCAGTTACTGATGTTTCCTTCTCCTCTTCAGTTTTCCACCGGTGCTGCAGAGTCGAGCCAAGGCAAAGGCCACAACCCATCAGCTCCCTCATCAATACCTGATAACCTTTCTATGAGGAACGCACCACGCCTCCCATCTGTACAAATAAACAACGCGTCTGATCAATAGCGCCCTGTTCGATTCAACTAAAAGTGCAACAACACACAACGGACTCCCGCTGGTTCTTAACTTTGCAATTAGCTGAAGCCTTGTGGCCACGCCCCCCCTGCTGTGACCTGCCAATCACAGCAGCCCCTCTTCCCCCCCAGGCTCACTGCCCCCCCTAGGAGACAGCCAGCAGCGTTGGTCATGTTGCGTCCAGCCGCCCTGCTTGGTGACGAGCTTGCCACTCATTAGCGAGCAGTGGGCGGCGCTGCTCGTTTGGGTCCTCATTAACAAGCTGCAGGGCATCTAATTAAACAGCTCAGTGGCAGCTAAGTGGCTCTTCTTTACTTTCACGGGCAGCACCTTGATGGGGGGGGGGGGGGGGGGTTTGTTTATTGTTTATTATGCCCAACTTCTGCTTAGTTCCTGACATGAGCCAACAGGTTTCATAACTTCCTGTTTGGGTTCAGTGTGTTCAACATAACAACACGGCTAACAGCTGAAAGAAGCTCTACTGCTGTTTTCTCACTAGCCAAGTCGAGTGTCTGAGTAAATGATCCATGAGGTTTCTGTTTGTCTTGTAGCAGGTAACAAACCACACAAACAGTCTGAAGTGTGTTTCTTTAGAGGCTGCAGATGTTCATCACACCTTCAGTATGATGTATGCAGATGGTAAAGTGAAACTCTGTCTGCAAGTAGTGTGCATATACTGTAAATATTTGACTGAGCCACAACAATTAGTTAAAAATATTTACACTCTATTAACTGTTTTACCGTATATTCTGGACTATTGAGCGCACAATACAAAGGTGCTGTGGGAACAAAGACATGCTTCCATATCACAAGTGATGTTTCAAGCACTTCTGCTCTTCTTCAGACTGATAATTAGCCCCACCTCCACAAAATGTGCACATGATCAGCACAGGAAGCAAGATTTTAAACAATTAAGGCAATTAAGGTGAAATTGATCATCAATCTGCTCCCACAGTACCGTAAATTCCAGACTATTGAGTGCACCTGAATATAAGCTGCACCAACTAAATCTAAAAAGAAACAAAAAATGTGTACATATATAGGCCACACTTGTCTATAAGCCTCAGGTGTCCACGTTGTAACATGAGTGAACTTTTACCTCTGAAAGCTTTTGTCGTCTTTTTGCATTGAGGCAGTTCTTCACGCTGCCGTCTCCAAACGTCTCACCATCGATTCATTGATACCAAGCTTACGTGCAGCAGCTCTATTTCCTTCTTCCACAGCCAGATCGATTGCCTTAAACTAAAAAAGCTGCATCATATGAAAGTGATTGTTCAAAACACAATCAAACTAGGGTCTTCCTCGGTGCATTATCTCTTCCACCTGTCTGTCTCGCTCTTGCACTTCCTGCTAGAGCGCCCCCTGGAGGCCGTTAGCCCGTAAAACTCTATAGATTAGCCGCATCATTGTTTAGGCCGCAGGGTTCAAAGCGTGTGAACAAAGTAGCGGCTTATAGTCCAGAATTTACAGTAGTTATGTTTTAAGTAAAACTGAAAAAATCTATAATGCTAAAAGATCAACCTTTGGCTTGAATCGATGCAGAATCGTTCACGTCTGCAGCATCTAAGAATCTATTTTTCCCCCACCCGTACGGCTTCCTCCTGTCATCTACCCTCAGTCTGGGAGCTCGCCATCATCAGTCCATTTAACTGGTGTCAGGCATGAAACCATGTATTTCCTACCACTCCCATACCTCTGCTCAAATCATGCACCCCCATTCTCAACCCCCCTCTGATGATCACCCAAACTTTCAACCTCTCCCTTCAAACTGGTAGTGCTCCATGCACCTTCATGGTCACACTCATTTATCTCCTCCTCAAGAAGCTCACCCTGGACCCAGAACTTCTAGACAAACAGACCTCTGACTTCCCTTTCCTGTCTAAGGTGATGGAGTAGGTGGTTGCTGCTGAGTTTTAAGACAACCTTAAATACAATAACCTGTTTGAAGCATCTCATACACACACACACAGCACTGAGACAGCACTGCTCTGGGTTGTGAATGACTTCCTTAACCTCCTTGACCGCTATATTCGACCCAATGGATCCCACTGTTATTTTAGACTACCTCCACACCACCATCGGATGGTCAGACACTGCACTTAATTTGTTTCAGTCCTACCTTTCCCGTATAGGACTGATGATGTCCAACTGGGAGGATAAAGGTCTAAGATCACTCCTTCTCCTGTGGTGATCGGTTCTCAGCCTCATCCTGTTCATCTTCTACATGCTCTCCCCCTTAGATGTGTCTTCAGCAAACAGGAGATGCCTTTTCTTTGCTATGATGATGACACCCAGCTGTACACTTCTGCACCCATGTCATACCTCAGCACCTTTCTTAAGGAGATAAAAGGACTGGATAAGCACAAATTTCACCCAGTTAAACAGGAGCAAAACTGAAGCTCTCCTTATTGGCTTTTCACACTAGATCTAATCTTCCCCCACACACCATTTCAACTTTGACAACCAATGCATATCAGTGGTTTGATGGCCGTATATCTATGTGAATCCTCCTTCTACCATTTCAAAAACATCTCTACTCCAACTCCAACTCCAACCCTCTCTAGCCCTGCAGGAGTATCCAGCAGCTCCAGTACATTCAAAGGAGCCTGATGAACACATAACACCATTTCTATGATCATTGCACTGGCTCCCTGTCTCCTTCAGGATCAACTACAAAGCTCTGCTGCTCACATTCAAATCCATCAATAGACATAAAACTCCCTACCTCCAGGAACTGATCACACCACAAACCTCCACACACACCCTCAGATGTGTGCTTGCAGCTTGCTCCTCTGGGCCTCTGGGTGCTAAGCTCTGCACCGTTGGGGGCATCAAGCCTTTTGGTCTGCTGCACCACACTGATGGAACAAGCTGTCTAACCATCTGAGGGCAACATATACCCTAGACTCTTAAAAAAAAAGGCTTAAAAACTCCCTTCTTTTCATCTTAACTCTTTCTATTTCCTTTCTGATGGTGTTCAATGTTATTAAGGGAGGAAGAAGGAAGGAAAGGAGGGAGGAAGGAAGGGAGGAAGAAAGTAGGAAAGGAGGGAGGGAGGGAGGGAGAAGGAAGGAAGGGAGGGAGGGAGGGAGCAAGAAGGTAGGAAAGTAGGGAGGGAGGAAGGAAGGAAGGAAGGGAGGGAGGGAGGGAGGGAGGAAGGAAGGATGGAAGGGAGGTGAAAGGGAAGAAGGAAGGAAAGGAGCGAGGAAGGAAGGGAGGAAGAAAGTAGGAAAGGAGGGAGGGAGGGAGAAGGAAATAAGGAAGGAAGGGAGGAACAGTCAAAACAGATAGGGCCAATTTGACCCGGGAGGACAATACAAGGGTTAATACTGTAGCACTTTGAGTTTGACTATGAATAAAAGACAATATAATTTATCATTATTAATGTTTATGTTATAGCGGTTATACCTTTCATATTTAATTTAAGTTGATCAGACACAAAGACAGAGGTTGAGCTTGTTTGTTTTATATGTGCAAATAAAGGTTTTACTTGCTAATTAAGACAGACTGTGTGTTTCTGTATTATGGATGAATTGTAGATGGTATAAGTATCTGGAAAATCTAAATACAATCTTTAAAGAAATAAATGTGAGGATTTGCTGTTTTTCTTTGTCTTATATGATAGTCAGTTTAATATTGTTTGGTTTTGGAAAGTCACAGAGTAATTAACTTTGGTTGACAGAAAGTATAACAACCATTTTTCACTTCTTTGGGGCATTTTCCACACAAAACAATTGATTGATTAATGGAGAAAATATTCAGAAGAGGAATTGATAATGACAATAATCAATTATAATAATCCACTACCACAGCACAATAATCAGACTTTGAATTTCCAAAAAGATGGGGGTCAAATTGACCCCATCTCTTTTGACTGTTCCTTCTTTCCTTCCTTCTTCCCTCTTTCTTTAATTTTTCCTTCCTTCTTCCCCTCCTCCCCTCTTCCTTCCTTCCTCCTTACTCCCTTCCTTCCTTCCTCCTTTCCTCCCTCCCTCCCTCCTTACTCATTTCTTTCTTTCTTTCCGTTCTTCCTTACGCTTTTTGTACTTACTCATTTCCTTCCTTCCTTCCTTCCTTACTCCTTTCCTCCCTCTCTCCTTACTCCTTCCTTCCTTCCTACTCCTTTCCTTCCTTCCTTCCTACTTCCTTCCTTCCTTCCTACCTACTCCTTTCCTTCCTTTACCTGAGGACAACAGGAGGGTTAATGGAGAAAGTATTAAAAAATAAAAGATGATTATAAGATATAAAGATGATTTGATAATGAAAATAATAAATTATAATAATCCACTACCCTAGCAGAATAATCAGACTTTAAATTTCCATTTTGTTTTATTTTATTGTTCAGTCAGATGTCTTAATATCAGCAGATTTCAGTTTGCAGGTGCTTTTTACTCTCACTTATTCATCACATATCCCTTCAGCCTGATAGTGGTGCTAGATAAAAGATCAACAGGTGACTGAAATCATAAAAACATCCTGCAGGGAACATGAACAATGTCTTTAGGTCTCACTAGTATCGAGCTAAAGAGTTCTTTCACAACAACTAGAGTAATAATTTAGAGTTTTTCCTTTGTAGGACAGCACTGCTAAATCTGCTGACAACAAGTAAAATGTTCTCGGGAGTGACTTTCCTGAATTATTTTTCTCTTCTCTTGTGTAAAACATCTAAGAAAGATCCATGTCGGCAACATTTAGGGAATAAAAAGAATGCAAGACGTGCCGTTCAGCCGCATAGCACTGCTGCTGGGATGAATGTATACCGTTTCTTCCCCGCTTCATTTCAAGTACCTGAAATCTCCAGGCGAGTTAGAGAGAAAAGAAGAGAAAGAGGAGAGAGAGAGGAGGAGGGAGGGGAAGAAGAAGAAAAAAAAAAGAAAAAAAAAGAAAAGCAAAGAAGAATGTCTGTGACTGTCAGGCAGCGTTGGCCATTTATCCAGCACACCGGCGGGCACAGAGCCGTGAATAAGGGAAGCAGGGAGAAAAAAAAAGAAAGAAACCGATCCCATTTCATCTCTGCGGGAACATGACAGAGGAATAAAAGCAATACTAAAGTTCAATGGGCCCTGCAGATTTCCTTCCACATGCAATTTGTCACAAGCAGCGAGGTCCATCCGCTGGAAGCAGCCGGTCCTGGAGCTCCACTACTGCTGCCACTGTATCTGTTACAATGCTGTATTGTTAGAGGAAGCTCTGCACACACCTGTACATGTGTGTGTTTATGTATGTGTGTGTGTTTATGTGTGTGTGTGTGTGTGTGTGTGTGTGTGTGTTCTTTGTCATGTCTGTAGACCAAAGTCATACTTTAAAGAGCAACTTCACACTTAATCTTGTTATGGAAGAAAAGGCTACTGCTGCTGTTGACCTCTGTGGGTTGAAAGGTTCAAGTCTGTTGTACTTGAGATCACACCCAGCTGTGATGTAGTGTCATGTCTGTGAGCGGTGTGAGCGGCCGAGCTTCACAGGATGTGGACAAAGCACACAGCGTTCAGTAAAAGGTGGTAAAAGCAGCATTTTTAACCCTGTGTAGAGTTGCTTTTTATCCCTTAGACTGCCCATATTCTGACTTATAATGAGTCTATGCACCAATTCACATTCATAAATCCTCCATCAGTCATTCATAAATGTTTGATTTGATTGATCTTGTGGAAAAAAAGACATTCACTATCACTATTTTATGGTTCGGGAGGATATTTAATATGAGATTTGGATTTTTTAAAATAAATACAGGTTAAATGTGGGCATTTACATTAAAAACATGTGTATCAGCTGCACAATAATAAAAGAAAAAAAAGCATTTTATTTTATTTTTTGTATACTGTGGGTCCCATTAGGAAAAGACTGGTTAAAAGAAATGTGTCAAATTTGACCCTGCAAGGATTAAGGTTATTTTGATCCTACATTTTTGTCAATAAATTCCCCAAAAAACACCAAAACCAACAGTGAACAGATACTACTAATCACTATATGTGCAGTCAAAGCTTGACATATATTACTCTGTAGCTCCATTATTGTCCAAAAAATAGATTTGAACCTGTGACTTTCTCGACACACTATCTATCAACCAATGCATCCTCCAAATTAATCAAATATATTAGGCCAGAGGTCTTCAACAGGAGGTCGGTGACCCCTAGGGGTCCGTGGAGGTACTGCAGGGAGGTCGGGAAGGAGGAAGGAAGGAAGGAAGGAAGGAAAGGAGTAAGGGAAAAAAGAGGAAGGAATATAGGAGAGAAGGAAGGGAGGGAGGAAGGAAAGGAGGGAGGAAGGAAGGAAGGAAGGAAGAAAGAAAGGAAAGGAGTAAGGACGAAAAAAAGAAGGAATTTGGGAGAGAAGGACGGTTGATTAGACATTTTTTTTATATTCCCGATTGCACCCCCCCTCCACCACCCCGGTGCAGCTTAGCCTGTCATTGTGACTTTATTATAAGTGCTCCCTATCTAACAAGCACCTTGTAGCCTTGCTATGTTTCTATGCTCTGTATTGGTCCTCGTCTGGATACTGCCTTGTTCTGGAGATTGAGTGCAAGAAGGCAGGATGGTAATTATGCCCACTGTCATTCATTTTTATTTTATATGTCTTGTACCAACATGCCCACATTCTGCTGTTTTTCTTTTTTGTCGCGTCTGAGCAGTTCTGTATGTAAACTTTTTTTTTTAGGGCTGTCAGCGTTAACGCGTTAATCGTGATTAGATTAATGCAATCCATAACGCGTTAATTCTTTTTAATTGCATTTTAATGTTGCAAGCCTTTTTGTCCCTTCTACTCACCCGTAGACGGCTCCTCTAGCTGTAGCGCTATGCTTTGAAGTGGCCTCCTGCAGTAAACCTACCGCGCTGATGGAAAGTAAGAGAGCTACTGGACTTTTGAACGGCTTGTTTAACTTTAAAACACTTCCAGACGCTTCAGTTGACAAGTCAAAAGTAAAATGCAACCTGTGTCAAATGGAGTTTAACTACCACCGGAGTACGTGGAGTTTGAGTTAGCACCTCCACGCTAAACACCCAGGTGCAGCCAAGCCAGCCTCAGCTCCACCAAAGGACCATTTTGGAGTGTGGGAGTCGCAGCAGAGCCGTGATTGATTCCCAGTTAAGACACTCTGGTAAGAAATGCTTTACATTATGGGCTTAAAACTGCCTTCAAATGTAAAATAACAGGATTTTAAACATGCAATTCAAAACTCCATTAATCACGATTAACTATGGAAATTCTGCGATTAATCTCTATTAAAAAAATTAATCATTTGACAGCCCTATTTTTTTTAAAAACAAACCAAAAAAACAAAAAATAGGGGGTCCCCGCTCCTTCTCTCCATCATTTTGGGGGTCCTTGGCCTGGAAAACATTGCAGACCCCTGTATTAGACCATGTGATTCCAGTGTATTCTAATCTGGCTCCTCTATGGGCAGTAAATTCGGACATTCATTCTCCTGTGCTTTCTCAAACTGTTAGACATCAATTTGAAACAATAATGAAGTTTTATGATGTGGCAACGCTGCGTTTAACGTCTGCTTAGAGGTAAAACTTTTTGTCTGGTTGACATTACGACCTATTGTGTCGTTTTTCTAGGGAGGACAATCTCCTATCAACAGAACAAAAGGCTTCTGTGTGGATATTGTGGTTTTATGTGGTGCTTATTCTTGATTTACTGTCCTCCAGTCATGACATAATGTTGTTAAGTCCTTACTTACTGTGATCAGTTTGTGATTTAATGTCACTGAGCTGTAACTGAAGGGCTCAGTGTTGTTAAATTGTGGCTTACTGTGTCACATCAAGACTCGGGAGTTTGTCACATTGATGCTTAATCTCAAGGTACGACCTAATATGTGTACAGTACATCTTTAAAGCTTAACAAACACTTTGAAGACATTTCTTGCTTAATTTAAAAAATGCAAAGCTGATTTAAAAAAAAAAAAAATGTTGTTTAACCCTCCTGTTGTCCTCGAGTCAGGGAAGGAAGGGAGGAAGAAGGAAGGAAAGGAGGGAAGGAAGAAGGAAGGAAGGAAAGGAGTAGGAGGAAAAGAGGAAGGAAGGAAAGAAGTAAGGAGGAAAAGATGAAAGAAGGCAGGAATGGAATAAGGAAGGAAGGAAGGAAAGGAGTAAGGAGGAAAAGAGAAAGGGAAGGAAAGGAGTATGGGCGGAGGAGGGAGCAAAGAAAGAGGGAAGGAAGGGAAGAACGAAGGAAAAAATAAAGAAAAAGGAAGGAAGGAAGGAAGGAAAGGAGTAAGGAGGAAAAGATGAAGGAAGGAAGGAAGGAAGAAAGGAAAGGAGTAAGGAGAAAAGGAAGGAAAGAAGGAAGGAAAGAAGGAACAGTCAATACAGACGGGGTCAATTTGACCCGGGAGGACGACAGGAGTATTAACTTTTGACTTAGTTTCTTTGACAGTTGACTTGATGTCTTCATATTCGTGCCTTAAAGTGTCTATAATCAATATTTCCATAATAAGAAAGCATCCAATGAAAGAGTGTAATGTGTTGGTTGTGGCTCGTAGTGATGAACCTACAGAGACTTATCAGAGACTCTGCAGCTCCTCCTCGGCTTCACGGAGCTTTATAGTTGAGTTTCAGTTTATTGTTTAGCTGTTTGGCTCCAACTTTACTGTTCTGGTTCACTCCCAGCTGCTCTCAGAGTGTCATTCTGGGCCGCAGCAGGCAGCAGGCAGCAGGCAGCAGGCAGCAGGCAGCAGGCAGCAGGCAGCAGGCAGCTGTTTTCAGAGCAACAGCTGTAAAATAGCCACTGTGGTCTACCTGCTCATACTGTAGTGGAGTATTTAGCCACTAAAGAGCCAGATATTTCCCTCAGGAGTTAGTTAGAGAGTAAAAACAGAGCTATAAGAGAGTGAATATTAGACTTATATTCAGCAGATTGACAGAAACAAGACTCTAAATGAATGATAATGTTGATCAGTAACTGCTGGATGTGGAAATAAGTGTTTGCTAACAAGTTCAACATATCAGTGCTGAGTATGTGATTTAGAGTATGTGAGAAGATCCTGGATGGTTTACTAGATTCTCCAGAAATGCAGAGTATGCATCAAGAGCTGACTACTCACACTCACATTACCCAAGATGCAACGCTACTACTCACACTCACATTACCCAAGATGCAACGCTACTACTCACACTCACATTACCCAAGATGCAACGCTACTACTCACACTCACATTACCCAAGATGCAACGCAACTTCTGAAAAAACCCCAAAATACAAACGTCACAGATCACCACCTCGGTGGTTTCAAGTTAGCTACAGCGAGGGTATGTTCACTTCCTGTTTTCAAAATAAAAGCACCAATTCTATCTATGGTTTTCTTTATAATAAAAGGCAACAGGTGTTTTATTTTACGAAAATGACAGGAAGTGCGTTACTCGCTACGGCTAACTTGAGCGGCTCTGAATTCTCAGGAACAAAACTTTAAACAGGTGTTATTTGGACAAATTAGCGTCACATTGTGGATCTAAAGGGCTACTTTACTTTCTTCCTAAAAAGGTTAGAAATGTGGATAAAGTGGTTTATTTACAGAGTTAGAGCTAAAATGAAATCAGCTTCAGCCTGATGACTTCAGCTCGGGTAGGAACCAAATGCATTATGGGTAATCGTGTAGTTTACTACAGTGTAAACGGCCTGCTTACTATCTGGTCCTTTAGTGTGTAGTATAGAAGTATGTAGTATAGAAGTACTGTATGTAGTATGTAGTATAGAAGTATGTAGTATGTAGTATTGTAGTATGTAGTATAGAAGTATGTAGTATGTAGTATAGAAGTATGTAGTATGTAGTATAGAAGTATGTAGTATGTAGTATAGAAGTATGTAGTATGTAGTATGCGGCTTTACAGAGATAACTCAGACTGTTGTTGCCGATGATTAGATCAAGCCCAGCTCTTACCATCAGATGCCACAGGAGTCTATCCTCGGTCCACTGCTGTTCACGTCACATATATATATATAAATATATATAAATATATATAAATGACATAAATCTCCCTAATCAGTACGGCTGTTTTGTTTTTCACAGATAATATAACGTTATAAACCTCCAGGCTCCACCCCAGTCTGGGCCTCACTCTTCAGTCTGCCTTTGATGCTTTCCAATTATCACTCCCTAATCATAGACTAGTTGTCAATGCAGAAAAGACCCAAGTACATAGTATTCTCCAGTGACTCTCTCTACCCTGCCTTTAAAACTTTAAATGGCACCTATTTTACTCTTGCTGAGTCACACAATTACTGAGGAATTTGGCTTGACAGCAAACTGTCATTCAAGACTCAAGAAATAAATTAATTCTTTGGGGGAAATGCTTTCTGTGCTGCTTGGATTTCTTATTGCTGCTCCACACTTGTGCAGGGTTGACTCTGTTACAAATTATGGATGTATTATTGTAAGAACTGGAGAATTAGGGCCGCCATTTAAGTACTCAGTTGTTTAGTTTAGGTTTTTAAAAAGGTAATGTGTTATTGGTTTTTTTTACCGACTCTTCCTGTAGCAACCTTTTTACCACAAGAAATTAATTTGCACTGTTATTACTTTTTTTGGCAGGTAAGCACCTTATTAAATGCTACGGTTATATTACTGCATATTAATATTCACATTATTTTGGATTTTTGGGAGGAAATAAGAGCAAGAACATTACATTCTCTGTAGGTTCAAACACATCACACACTAAAAACTGCAGGATTCAGGAGCGAAGGAACCCTTTAAACAGGCAGGAGTGGAAAATAAGATATCGATCATTTTTTTTATTTACTTTTTTATGTACTTAAGTATCACATTTACACCTAAATTAAGTCGATATTTATCATATTTTGTATATTTTGGATTTTATGAGTTGCCTTTATTAATGTATGCTATGCAGCTGGTCTGATTTGGAGCTGAGCAGGTAGTATACAGTGACCTTTTCATTATATGTATATATTTATATATATATATATATATATATATACATATATATATATATATATATATATATATATATAATGAATTGGAAACAAAAAAACATAAAAACATCCAATTTGAGAAATAAAAATAAAACACAAACATTAAAACATACAATTAATCCCCCCCCCACCACACTAATAGTAATAAAAATATTAAAAATAAAAACAAAGTGTAGAAAAATAGGAAGAATAGAGCATTAAATATAAGGTTGTAGCATCAAATAATGAGTACAGATTTACAGATTATGGGTCAGACTTGGCTGTGAGATGATGGTACAGTCATTATATTTAACCCTCCTGTCGTCCTCCCGGGTCAAATTGACCCCGTCTGTCCTCCCTTCCCTTCTTCCGTCTGTCCTTCCACCCTCTCTCTTTCTTTCCTTCCTCTCTTTCCTCCCTCCTGTCCTTCCTTCCTCCCTCCCTACTTCTCTCTTTCTTCCCCTATCTTCCTCCCTTCCTCTCTCCTACCTCCCTTCCTCCCTCCCTTCCTCCCTTCCTTTTCTCCTTTCCTTTCCTCCCTCTTTTCCTTCCTTCCTTCCTTCCTTCCTTCTTCCTCCCTTCCTTCCTTCTTCCTCCCTTCCTTCCTTGACTCGAGGACGACAGTTAAAGGAGGTCTGGACTAAAACAACATGGCCAATGCAAAAGTACTTTAACAAGCTACTGTTCTCAGAAGGTAAGGCTGTAATGTAACTAGTTACTTTTTTAATGGCAGTAATGTTGTAATGTAATAAGTTCATTAGTGGTTGGGTGAGTACAGGGGTTAATTTGAGCCGGATCCTACCAGAACAAGATCCGGCACCTCTCAATTTTGGCCTCCCTGTGTTCCGGTACTTATTTGGGCAGATCCGGTACCTCTCATTTAAAAAAAAACAAAAAAAAAACATATGTTTAAAATAAAATAATAATATGCATATATTAATTTACAGAACAAAACCCAAGAATTTTAATTTTAAAGAGTTGGAGATCTGTTGAAGAACTCAAAAGCTGGGCCAACAAACCCAACGCCCCTGACAAAAAAAAAAAAAAATTGATAATAGCTGCATTTGAGGAGCAGAGAGGAAAAAACTGTTGCCATTTCAACGCAAACATGTCAAAAAGACAGTTTTCATTCACATTCAGAAGAACGTGTCGCTACCTCCTCCCGTCCCGTAGGCGGAACAGCGTGCATTAAGAGGTTAAATTTACTGTCTTTTTTCAAAAAGAAGGAAGAGTTGGATGACACTTACTTCAAAACGAGTCAGAAAAGCCTCCACAAGCGGCGACGAGGGCAGCTGCAGCTGTCTGTTGATGGTCAAAACCGGCTGCAGCAGGAGGCTAGCGCCACAACAGCTAGCCGGGTTCAACAACGGCTAGCCAAGCCGGGGCAAGAGGCTGGCACCATGGCAACAGCTAGCTAGGCTCACCAACGGTTATCCGGGTACACCAATGGCTAGCCTGGTTCACCAACGGCTATCCGGGTTCACCAATGGCTTGCCTGGCTCACCAACGGCTATCCGGGTACACCGACGGCTAGCACCATGGCAACAGCTAGCCGGGTTCACCAACATCTAGCCCGGTTCACCGCCAGCCGGAGCAGGAGCCAGCTACAGTGCTAGCAGTCAGCCAGGTGGACCACCAACGGCCGGAGCAACAGGCGGGTACCCTGGCATCAGCTAGCCCGGTACAACAGCCGGAGCAACAGCCGGTTACCCTGGCATCAGCTAGCCCGGTACAACAGCCGGAGCAAGAGGCGGGAACCGCGACATCAGCTGGCTTACAGCAGGAAGATTCAGAAGGAGAGGAGAGCGCATTGAGCGGAGAGTGTGGGACGTCCAGCGACATGCTCGTGATGTGGGGTGTTTTGGACAACTAAATATGGTGAGTACACTGTCTATTAAGAGGCCGCCGTGCCAATCTTTGAATAATAATAATGGAAGATATGTGTGATTTATTAAAAGCTTTGTTTTACACGTTAGACCTGTTGACTGTATACTGTAAGTCCCACCTGTGGTGATGTGGGCATTGGCCTGTGCTGTGTAGAGTATTAGCGTATTATAATTGTAAATTATCATCATAACATTTATATCATGGATATTATTTGAAATTGAGGCTTGTAAGTCCCACAGCGTGTCAAGTGGGCATTTTCATGTTGTTCTCAGCACGTTGTCTGTACACGTTCAGGGATATGTAGTTAATAAATATGTAGTTTGCGTTCTGGCACCTTTTTGATTTACAAATTAAGCACTGGGTGAGTATGTATTTTTTCTTTGCTCTGGAGAACTTTTACAAACATGAAACTTTCTTGAGAGTAAATATTGCTTGTTTGCACTTTGACTAGTTTTACAGGCATCTCTTTTATAATGGGAGATGATTTTGGGCTCTGTGAATATACATCCGTGGTTATAATATATATATATCACACCTCTAGTAAAACATCCATGGACTCAACCCAACTTTAAACTGCTGACTGGCAGATAACTCAGTGTACAAAGGCATGCAGGGAGATTGAGTACTGTGTGTGTGGGTGTGTGGCAGAAGTCAGAATAAACAAAGGAAATGAATAGTCAGGACTATGATACACAAACACCTGCACACACAAACACACACACACACACACACACGTAAACCTGACATTTGTAGGCCTCATTTCTCTTTTTATCTTTAATGGTTTTGGTTTTTTGTCTTTTATTGCTCTATAAAACACTTTGTGACATACTTATTTAATTAAAAGTGCTAAAGTCTAAATCATTTTGACTTTTGATGAATCAGGTAGACTAAAAGCGGGGATGGCAGCAACTGAAGGTCGGAAAATTAGGGGGACCAACAGACACATAAAGAAAGATTACATTACTTTACAATGGCACACAGTCATAAATCAGCTGTGAAAGGTGTGTGCAGAGCGCAGGTGAGGTTGAAAGCCAATAAAAACACAAAAGAAAAAAAAAAGAGATGGCTCCTTTTGTGACTCACAGCATTAGCCTTCTGTTCAACTTCCTGTTAGTGATGAAAGCCAACCGGGCTCCATTATGTGATGATGTTGGTTTTTGTAATAGCTTCAGACATCTGCTATTGACATAATCACCAACTTCAAACCACTGATGAAGAAGTTATCAATATATATCAAGAAAAGACAGATTCTAGACTTTAAAACAAAGCTAAAAAAGTTGAATTTTTAATAGTCACCTGATTTTTTTGCTGGAAAAGACCGAATGCCTCTTTTCCTTTTATGTTATTTGAACATTTGACCCTCCTGTTGTCCTCAGGTCAAGGAAGGACAGAAGGAAGGACAGGAGGAAGGAAGTAAGGAGAGAAGGAAGGGAGGAAGGAAGGAAAGGAGTAAGGAGGGAGGGGGGGAGGGAGGGAGGAAAGGAGTAAGGGCGAAAAGAGGAAGGAATATAGGAGAGAAGGAAGGGAGGAAGGAAAGGAGGGAGGAAGGAAGGAAAGAAAGGAGTAAGGAGGGAGGAAAGGAAGAAAGGAGTAATGGCGAAAAGAGGAAGGAATATAGGAGAGGAGGAAGGAAAGGAGGGAGGAAGGTAGGAAGGAAGGGAGGGAGGGAGGACGGAAGGACGAAAAGAAGAAGGAATTAAGGAGAGAAGGAAAGGAGGAAGGAAGGAAGGAAGGAAGGAAATGAGTAAGGACAAAAAGAGGAAGGAAGGAAGAAAGAAAGAAGGAAGGAAAGAAAGGAGTAAGGAGGGACGGAGGAAGGAAGGAAGGGAGTAAGGAGGAAGGAAGGAAGGAAGGAGGAGGGAGTAAAGAAAGAGGGGAGGAGGGGATGAAGGAAGGAAGGAAGGAACAGTCAAAAGAGACAGGGTCAATTTGACCCGGGAGGACGACAGGAGGGTTAAGGTATATTTAATGATAAAAGCATTTATGTAGTGCTCTGTTGAACCACTGAAATATTGTTAATAATTAAACTGAACAGATTTCAGCTGCTCGGAAAATCTGGAAACCATCAGGATAATCACACAACGGGCCACAATAACAGATTACATGTCACTTCCTGTAAGACAACAGCAGATAAATATCATCCATGAAACAGAGCTACTGGATCCTCACATCACATCACAACAGTAAAGAATTTAGGAGAGAAGGAAGGAAGGAAGGAAGGAAGGAAGGAAAGGAGTAAGGATGAAAAGAAGAAGGAATTTAGGAGAGAAGGAAGGGAGGAAGGAAAGGAGGAAGGAAGGAAGGAAGGAAGGGAGTAAGGACAAAAAGAGGAAGGAATTTAGGAGAGAAAGGAAGGAAGGCAGGAAGGAAGGAAGGAAGAAAAGGTAAGACAACAGCAGATAAATATCATCCATGAAACAGAGCTACTGGATCCTCACATCACATCACAACAGTAAAGACAGTGTAGAACAGCCTCTGCCTCTTCTCTCTCTCTCTCTCTCTCTTCCTCTCTTCATCCTCTTCATCCTCTCCATCGCTCTCTTACTATCTATAGCACAAGTGCTGATTAACTCCCCATGAGACTGAAGGCTTCAACACCACTGGGGCCTTCAAATTAAAGACCTCTTCCTCTTCCTGTGCAATCAGTAGCTCCTTCCTGCTCTTCACGAGTGATGTCGAGCCTCGTGTTTCGGAAGTGTGAGGAAAATAGGCTCCTTTATTTTTCTTCCCCCCCTCAATTCCTCAAAGTTTTGTTGTCTGAGTGGCGAGCGAGTGGTCGAAGAGTCGAGGCTGAGAGGAGAGAGGCCCCCCTCACGCCCCTGTAAAGGACACAGGAACCTCAATTCACTGCAAGGTTATACGGGCCTCCTGAGTATATGTGAGCTGTGAGAATGTGGTGGCCTTCAGTTCCCTGCAGCACAGAGCTCCTCTCAGCCACATAAAGGTCGTCACAAAGTTCATCGATACCTGTCGAGGTCTGTAAACACTCGGCCGTTCTGCAGGTTTCTATAGGGCGATGTTTCAGGGTTGCTCTTTCAGTCCCTCATCAGATAAACCACAAAAGGCTGATTCTCTTCTAGTCTCTTTCTCTCTGATTAGAAAAGTGTCGTCATAAGCTCATTTTTTTAGTACTTATATACAAGTATGGCAGGTAGAAAAGGCGTATTATTGATTAAATGTATGTATTATGTGGTATATAGTAAACTAGGGCTGTCAAACGATTAATTATTTTAATCGAGATTAATCGCAGAATTTCCATAGTTAGAATTGCACGCATAAAATCCTGTTATTTTACATTTGAAGGCAGTTTTAAGCCCATAATGTAAAGCATTTCTTACCAGAGTGTCTTAACTGGGAATCAATCACGGCTCTGCTGCGACTCCCACACTCCAAAATGGTCCTTTGGTGGAGCTGAGGCTGGCTTGGCTGCACCTGGGTGTTTAGCGTGGAGGTGCTAACTCAAACTCCACGTACTCCGGTGGTAGTTAAACTCCGTTTGACACAGGTTGCATTTTACTTTTGACTTGTCAACTGAAGCGTCTGGAAGTGTTTTAAAGTTAAACAAGCCGTTCAAAAGTCCAGTAGCTCTCTTACTTTCCATCAGCGCGGTAGGTTT
Source organism: Scomber japonicus (assembly GCF_027409825.1). Taxonomy (NCBI): domain Eukaryota; kingdom Metazoa; phylum Chordata; class Actinopteri; order Scombriformes; family Scombridae; genus Scomber; species Scomber japonicus. Next base: position 31,132,014 of record NC_070585.1, on the reverse strand, counting down.
ACTGCAGGAGGCCACTTCAAAGCATAGCGCTACAGCTAGAGGAGCCGTCTACGGGGGAGTAGAAGGGACAAAAAGGCTTGAAAAAAGCGATTAAAAAAAATTAACGCGTTATGGATTGCATTAATCTAATAGTCAATCTACTTCAGTAGAGTAGTAGTTCCTCTCTCAACCAGTAGAAGATGATTATGCATGAAAAAAAATACCATCATATACCGTGAAACCGCTTTTATTTTGAAAAATACCGTGATATACATTTTTGGTCATACCGCCCAGCACTAGTTTGGCATATACTAAACAGAAGCAGGGCTAGGCCAAATAAACAGTTAATTAATTTTCCATATCAAATTTTGTGTTTTCATGCACAACTGATTATTATTACTTTAAAATATGCAACTGCTGTCCTCAGTGTCACCTCACTAGAATACCCCTAAAAACAGGACAAAGCTCACGTCAAAAAGCCAAGTCCTTCACAGGTTTGTTAAGGTTCAATTTTAATCCATGTTAAGACAGCTAGTCCAATTATTCTCTCTCTCTCTCTCTCTCTCTCTCTCTCTCTCCCCCTATCAGCAGCTTATAAATATCATTCAGTCGTTTCTTTCAACGGGTCATTTGTGGTCTCAATCTCTAAATCCAGACCCTCTAATAAGTGTGCAGATGGTAATTTTGGAAATGACTGCTCTGGTAATAAAGATTTGAAGACTTATAGCAGCTTTGATGTCGACTATGTGGGTGTTGATTGACAGCTGTGATTGACGGCTGGCTCACATGCTGCTCTACTAGGACTCACACTGGGTTGAACTATTGTCGCAATATTTCCCCTAAATTTTCTAAATTCCAACACAATTAAGCTGAAGTACTTCAGTATAAGGTAGCAGGTTGTGTTTTACAGAGTGTGAAAGGCAACAACCCACACTCCACTTCAAAAGTCCTGGCTCCAAACGGAAAAAATGGCGTCGACTATACTGCTATACAATCAGCTTTCTTTACAGCCTCTGATCCTAACCCACTTTTTGTCTCATCCTTTTGTTGCATTGTTGTGCATTTCACCTCATGGCTCGGGTGCAGCCACACTCCTCGTGCCCCCCCCCCCGACTTTCTGCCAGTGCTTCTGACCCCAGGGACCCGTATGGCTCTCCAGAGGGATTGGCTGAGAAAAAAACCCCTGCAGCCAGCTTCCACTGGGACGCTCCAGCTCTTCTTCTATCCCCTCTGTTGGCTCCCTGAGATGATACACTGTTTCCCCAGACTGCTTCTCACACCATCCTCTCAGGGTGCCGTCAGCTCGAGGAGGGTCATCAGCGTTTTGTCCTTTGACTAAAGAATGATGTCAGCTGTGACTTCCTCTGGAGATCTAAACTAAGCTCTGGGGTTTATATGCAAGTCTGAGTCATTTGCTGTTGCCTGTAAATGTGTTACTTTTTAATAGAAGATGTAGATCTAAGGTACATGTGTCTCCTGTGTATCTGTAGGAGCATCTGTTCAGCTGCTGCCTGCTGAAAGGTGACAAAAATAATAATGTCACTTTAAAGTCCGTGTAAAGTAAGAATAAATATGTGTTCTGAGTTTGACATACCACAGAAAAGTGTGTTGTTAACCACCCTGCCAAATTTGAATGATTAAAAAAATCGCCAAACATATGAAATGAGGCTTCAAAGTTGTGTAAAAATCAGCCTCTTTCTCTGCTCCCAAACGTTGTGGGCGTGGCTGTCGAGTTCGCTGAAGCCCACCCCCTACCACGTTTCACCTGTCAATCAAAGTCACCACCTCTACCAGAAACATGGATGCTAGGTCTGAGAGCTTTCTGCTGCTAACTCAGCTACTAGCTCGGCGGCTAACTCGGCTAACTGTAGACTGTAGTAGTAGTAGTGTGTGCTGAATGTATTTCTACCTCTACAGCAGCAGGGGCGGGTTTATGCTAATCACTAAATCCTGAACACAGAAATCTTGAAACACAGTTTGTGAAGCCTAGCTCCACAATTCAAATCTAAATGGTTGAAATGCTTTTTACACCTTTTTTTAGAAATACATTTATGACCTATGTAATGTGTTTAGATGAAAATGTTAGATGAAAATGAATTCACTTTCCACGGTCTTCAACACCATCGTCCACAGTGTTTTGATTGACAAGTGAGTCAGCGAATGAAAAGCAGCTCTCTGACCTCAGCAGATTGTTTGGCTCAGTCTCAGCTTTTCATCCTAAATCCGGGGTCACAAAAAATGTTTGTTCCGTCTATTGTCTGCTGCGACCTTTGACCTCTGACCTCATTACTGCTACAGTCGGTGATGTCGACCTCAGAGGATCACAGAGCAGGTCTCAATGCCAGAGCAGGAACAAAGCCACAAAAATAGATTTTATTGAACCGAGTGCATTCACCTGCCATCGCCACACACACACACACACACACACACATATATAAATATATATACATGCAGAAGCCTGTGTGGGGCCTGTGGCGTTTAATTACACCCTCTGCCAGTGCTGTTTGTTCTATTAAATTATGCATTAGCGTTAATTAACATTAAATATGATTGCAATTTAAATAAAATCTGAACTCTACACAGCGAGGTCGCATTCATAAATGAGTGTTTTGTTTTGCTTCTGCACCAAGAGTCACAGACACCGTGTTTTCAGACTTATTCCCACCGGACTACGTCACACTTATTTATTCTTATGAAATAAAGTGACCGGTGCAAATGCATGGCTATAACTGTGATGCTGTTAAAGTGCTGAATTATTGTGCTGAACATCTCCTGCTCTGATCTGAAGGCAGGTTCTGTATTCATCAGGCATCTCCGACTCCTCCCAAAGAATCCAACTGAACACATACAGCAGACGTTTGGTGCTGAGAAGCTTCAATGAATATAACTTACATTTCAAACATTTCAAAAATAAAACATCACTTCATTTTGGGGTGGGTTGTATTAATGGATGTATTAACCCTCCTTGTGTCGTCCTCCTGGGTCAAATTGACCCCGTCCGTTTTGACTGTTCCTTCTTTCCACCCTCCCTTCCTTCCTCTTTCCCTCCTTCTCTCTTTCTTTCCTCCCTCTTTCCTTCTTTCCTCCTTTCCTTCCTCCTTCCCTCCTTTCCTTCCTTCCCTCCTTCTCCCTTTCTTTCCTTCCTTCTTCCTCCCTCCCTTCCTTCCTCGACTCAAGGACTACAGGAGGGTTAAAGGATATGTAGTGTGTCCAAAAATGATTTGAACCTAGCATCAGATTCCCTCTTAGTGTTTCTCTGTTGAGCTGTGGTGGAAGTACAGTAACAAAGAGAGGGACTTTGGCACTAAAAACACTGTGATGTTGACGTACTTGACAGATTGATTTGACGCATTTGGATGGCTGAAGCTTCATTTTATTTTCAGATAAAAGCAAAAAATAGGATTTGGGCCACTTTAGCATGTAATCAGTGCACAAACATGCAGGTGATTCAACAAATGTACTGATGTCAGGACCCGGTAGTTTTGTAATGTATTTTGGTTGAGTTAGTTTTAACTAAAAGTCTACTTCCTGTTTTATTTTGGTATGTCTTGTCTAACTTCCTCCCCTCCTGTTTGCCTCCCCTTCCCCTAATGTGTTTCACCTGTGCCTCGTTATCCAGGGTATATATATGTGGTGTGCTCTTTCCCTTCTGTGACAGATCGTCTTGTCAGTTTCCTGTCAGAGTTCCAGCGTTATCTCAGTTTAGAGTCTTACTGTTATTGACCAGTTTTTGCCTAGTGATTTTGTACTTCCTGGTTTCTGACTTTTGGACTGAATTAATTGACTTGAGAACTCTTCATCCCCTCTCTTTGTCACTGTCTCTGCATTTGAGTCCACTTGGTCTGAGCCTGATAACTGAATCTGAATTGGACATTTGTGTTGGGAGGAGTGAATTGGAATTGGTTTGTTCCAGTCTGGGTTAGTTGGTGTCAATAAAATCATAAAGCATGTGATATTAACCCTCCTGTTGTCCTCCCGGGTCAAATTAACCCCATCTCTTTTGACTGTTGCTTGCTTCCTTCCTTCCTTCCTCCCTCTTTCTTTGCTCCCTCACTTCCTTCTCTCCTTACTTCCTTCCTCTTTTCCCTCCTTACTTCCTTCCTCTTTTCCTCCCTCCTTCCTTCCTCTTTCCCTCCCTCCCTCCCTCCCTCCTTACTCTCTTCCTTCCTTCCTTGACCTGAGGACAACAGGAGGATTAAGAGAAGAGGGAAGGTTTGTGTTGTGAGAAATCACTGGACAGCTGAAATGGAGTCAATCTTCAGGCTCTGATGTTAAGAGCGTGCTTCTGTGCTCTTAACACAACCCAACATATTACACTTGTTTTAACCTCACTGCACTGGACTTCCTGTTTATATTAGAAAATGTTGTTGCTCACTGAGAGAGCCCTACAGTACATGTCCAGGCTCCACACTATATTACTGACCTTTTGCACCTCCACAACACGAGCCGAGTCCATTGGTTCTCTACTCAGGGTTTTCTGAGTGTACCTCGGTCACCTTTTTAAGACTCGGGGAGTTTGTGCTTTCCAGTTGGCAGCCCCCCCGAACCTTTTGAGTGGTCTCCCAATAAGGTGGAGGTCGTGTGAGGTTAAAAAGCAGCTGAAAACCCATCTGTTCACATAGACATTAAGGTAGCATATAGTGTTTTATGTTTTAATGTGTAGTGTATTTCTATTTCCCTTGTATATTTCAGCTATTTGATTTATTTGACTGTGAAGTGATTGTGGAAGGAGCTATTTGTTTGCTTTGCTTACTCAACTGTCCTGATTATCATACACTAAAAAACTTGGTAAAGACATGCAGGCCTCCATCTTTAAACTAAGGGCTTGATTTACTAAGTTTTTGCAGGTGATCTACTAAGAATAACTGTGTAAATGAAACCAGGTGCAACAGGTGCAGACAGCAGTATTTAAATGAGGGTTTTGTGTCTTAATGGAGAGTTTGGATGAGCAGAAAGCTGCGAGCTCAAAATGAAATGTGATCAGGTTCTAGTGGAAGAGGTTAACTAATATATTGAGTTATAACAAAAACTAATATTACCAGAAAATCCAACATATATGAGAGTATTAGTGATAAAGTCGATGCTATTAGTAAAACCAAAAATATTAACATGGGTGGAAAAAGTCTGTCCTGTATGTATTGTGTCATTGTGCCTCCGTCTCCTCGTCTCCATAGTAACACAAGGTTTGGTAATAACATATTTTGCATTTTCTCCTCCCTGTATTTTGCACACTGGGGTTGAAACGCCCCACATTGAATATTCATTATGGTAAACCTACTAAATGGACAGCACGGACTATCTTGCAAATTCGAAAGATGCAAACCTCAGTGCGCTGCGTTAGTAGATCAGCTTGCATATTTTTTTGTGGGTGATGTCAAGTTTGCACACGTTTTTACACATGCAGACCTTTAGTAAATCAGGCCCTAAGAGTAGACTGGAATTCAACACGTGGATTACTTCAAGAACAATCCTCTGCATGCAGTAATTACCTCGGGTCAGTCATATAAAGGTGGTGAGCACATTTGACACTTGGATGTATTTAAACTGATAAGAGGATATACTGATATTGACACAGAACTATTCTTTAAACACCACAAGAAACTATACAACCCTAATTTGACAGCTCCAGGAGGGATTTTCTCAGTCAGCTCACTCAAAAGATATTTTCCCCTGCTCCCTCTTTTTGTATTAAGCCATGCAGATAGTTCCTGTCTGGTTAATATGCTGAGGATTTGCCTCTGAAATGTGCATGTTTTCACTGGAAGTACTGTCAGAGAGAATGAAGTAACAGGGAAATAATTCTGGGGCAAAGACACAGCTATGTTGAGTTTTTCAAAGCTTTCGAAAAAAGCTCAAATGAAATGATTTCGTCATATCATGATAGAATTCGGATATTCAGAAAAGAATACCATAAAAATGTCACAACTAAAAGTTTTTTTCAGTATTAAAAAAACACACCAAACATGGATGAACCCTTCACTCTGAATTTCAGGCCAGTCAGAGCTAAATTCCTACTTTCCTGACAATCAAACCCTGATCTGTCCACCAGAGTGTTACAGTCTCAGCTCACAGCAGCGGGGCCACTGCCATCGCTGACACCTGTTTGTGTTTCCCACCTTCAGCTTTTGACACTGTAGCAGCATTTCTCGAGACACCACAGACAGGCGGAAACACATTTTAACCTCTCTGTCCATCTATTTAGCCGCCCACTACACCAAAACTCCTCATGCTCACAGCTGGATTGATGGGCTAGCTAGCAGGTGCCGTCGAGTTTACATGTCCTTTGACTTCTGCTGAATGTTCCCTGAGCTGTGTGTGGGTTTAGCTTGGCTGCAATAACACGTCCCTTACCCTTTTTTTTCCACCCGGCGTCCTGCTTGACTCAGTTTGGCTCCTTAAGGAAGGTTTGTAGCGCTATAGCGAGCGGCGAGGAAGAGGGAGACCCTGAGGTTGTGCCAGTCTGAAGGTGGAACGCCTTTGATTATACGATCTAATCCTCGCTATAACATGCCTGGCGGCCAGGCAGGCGTGGGCGGCTGGTAATGGTAGTGGTGGTGGTTGGAGGGGGGGAGAAGGGGGGTTGTTGTTGTTGTTGGATGTTGCTCTCACACATCCCTCTGACACAGGTAGGCGATTCATCCCTGGCTGGACGAGCTCCAGGCCAGAGTGGCGAGCGTGATTCACATCAATCCAAATTCATCTTCTTTATTTCCCCCCACAAACCTTTTTCTTTTCAAGCACCACTTCTTTCCTCTCTGGAACGCGGCGGCTCTGTTTGGCACTAAACACCGTGGCTTGCTCTGTGAATGTGTGTGTGTGTGTGTGTGCAAGCATGGTTTAATCCCCTGCTACCCAAAGACCTTTTTTTTTGTGTGTGTAAAAGTGGATTTCAGTCGAGGAGGAGAGCCGAGCCTTTTTCTGTGTGTTTGTTTTTTTTTTTTCTCCGGAGCTTGTGATGTCGTCCGCCCACGACCGCGGAGGATTTGGTCCAATCTTTGTTTACAATGCAGACACTGCTGCCTTTTTGCTCTCTTCCAATTTTTCAATTATGTGTCCTCTGGCGGATAGCAATTACAATTCACTTGACGGAATACGAGCATCTTATTCCCCCCCTGTGTGCTCTGTGCTGTTGTGACGTGGATAAAAACACTTGTTATCTTTAATATGACTACAGTGTTCATTTCTCCCGACGGGGCTAACTAAACAGAGGCTTATCTATAACTCTGACACCACAATCCATCTCTGACATGGACAGACGCAGTGCATTAAGTTGATGCAGAATACGCAGCTCTCTCAGGCCTCCCCCACACGCTCAAATAAGCGTCTGTTTCAATTATTTTACATTGGAAGTCCGATTTGTCTTACTGTCACATTGAATTGCAGTGGATGGTAAATTGATTGGAGTATATTGGATGGTGGGGCGAGTGACAGGCCGGGCCTCTAGTTAAAGATGGAGCGATGTGCCGCATCTTCCACACTGCTTCATCTTATACTGACTGTTTCTGCACTGTTAAAATAATCTCTAAACATATATAGCAAGGTTAAAATGTATGTTTTTAAAGGGGACATATCATACTTTTATACTGTTATAATGACAGATGTGTATTTTAAATATGGTCAAAGTTTCAAAACTTGAGATGAATATAATGTAAAAGTGCTTGTAATGCTCCATTTGGAGAGTTACCCCCTATTTCCTCCTCATACCATATTGTTGGCAGATGCCTGGAGAAGCATGAGGACCATCACTAGTTACAAGCTTAGCAGTCAGATGGTAGATGGGAACATCGACAGAGCCAAAAAGCTGAACTGTTTCTTCAATAAGATTTATACAGCTTCAAGTCTCATTTCCATTAAGGAAGTTCTGGGTAAAATTTGTGAGGCGGGAACTTTGCATGAACATCCTCTCACTTAGTCCACTCAGCCGTTGTGTCTCCATTGCACAGTAGGACCTTGATTGGATCCAACGGACTCTGGTGGTGATGTAATCATTCTGCAACAGTTTTGATTGTCGTGCTCTTCTGCTGGGTTTTATAAATGACGCTTAGAGTATACCCAATCAGGACAGAGTCAAGCTCGAGCTCCACCCAGGAATTTTTCGGGGCTACACAGAGTACAAACCCCAAGGCAGGGACTCGTTTTGCCCCTGAAAAGTTCCAGGAGATTTTCCTTCAGGTATTGTTCCTGCTATGGAGACAGTCACTAACGATCACGGCCCCGTAATTTCGCCTCAGGTGGGGAATTCTGGTCCTCTGAAATGAGGCCAACGCGGAAGTAAATTAGAACTGCATTCTATCAAAAGGCCACCAGGGGGCGACCGTCTCTATACAAGTCAATGGAGAATTCACCAACTTCTCACTTGATTTCTAACCTCAGTAAACGTTTTCAAAATGTGTTTATGGTCTCAATCGCTAGTTTAAAGCCTTCTTCAATGCAGTATGATGTTCATTTGGGACATTTTGGCCTCCCTGATTTTATATGTGACGATAAAGCAGGGTATGCATTAGGGCGTGGCTACATCCTGATTGACAGGTTGATTGACCAATGTCCTCGAGATCCAGCCCTCGCAACCATAGCAACCTCCCCGCTCCGCCCATGGCCCCGCCTCATGCCCATATAAATAGAATCCCTTTTTTCATTTTTCCCAGCATGCACCTGAAATTTTCAAGATGGCGCTGCCCAGATTCAAAACTATTGGCTTCCGAGCAGCAGTCCACAAACCAATGGGTGACGTCATGGATGTTACGTCCATTTCTTCTATACAGTCTATGTTTTACCTCAAAGTTCCTACAATGGAAACGCCCCTTTACATTGACCATTTGTGTCATGATCCAACAACTCTTGAGTTTGAGGAGTTTAGTTTATTTATTTAAAAAGGGACAGTGTATATTCATGAACATTTCAAATTCCAATACTTCTTGAAACTCAGCTTATGTCTGAAGAAGGTCTCTGTGTTGTGGATGCATCCTGTCTAGTTCCTGTATACTGGAGAAGGCCTGTCCCAATGCCTCCGCTGTCTAAAGAGCGTAAAGTAGCATGCACCTCACATACGATGAAGACTTTTGAAAGATTGTTTCCTGGATTCTCTCCAGTCACTAGTCAAGCCTTCATTGGACCAACTCCAGTTCGTCTAACCAACTGGACAGGCCAGTGAGTTTTAGCCAGAATCCTTTTTCCAGCATCTTTAACACCATAATCCTTTAAATGTCTGCATTAGGAGGACTTTCATGGTTTTGGTATCTTTTGAGAGGTAACACTTTAAAGTTTTTTGTCACTGTAAGTGTTACTGGCAATGAATAATATAAGTTTGAACACAATGAAGTCAAAGTTGTTTCTATTTCCATTTGAATATTTTTTTGTAAAGTAGATGCCTGCAGATGTCTTATAGCTTGGACTCATACACACAGCATGGAGCCTTATCTTGTCCAAGTTCAAAATTTAATACCAGAGAAAGTGAACATGTTTTTCTAAAAAAGGTATTTCTCTGCATCTTTCCAAAAAAAGGCCATTTAGAGACAGCAAATTACCCCTGTGATTTGTGCAACTGAAGCATAAACATCTTCTAGTGCTTTGTTCTCTTTTTGAAACTAAACATTGTGCATATAAAACAGTCAAAACAAACGCTTTAGTGGAAAAGTATTTCATAGAAAAAGTAACACACACACAGTAAATTGCTTGAAACAATTTTCAGGTTGTAGCTTCATAGAAATCACTAAAGCAGCATATGGTCATTTTCTGAATTTAACTGACTATTTGAAGCACCAGTCATCAGCAGAATGGCTCAGTTTTTACACAGAAAAGGAGAGATAGTCACTTCTATTCAACACAGACTGGAAGCTCTTATTGGCATCAATCGAAATGTCATAGTTCAGCTGCTATTTCGATACTGAGATGTGTTTAAATGACAACAAAACCTAAAACCTGTGCAGCAGAAAAAACAGCAGACAGATGTAAAAGCTCCGAAAGTGGAACATCTAGCAGCTAAAGAGCCAGATTTAGTTTTTGAGCTGGTGGAGACCAAATTAAAGCTAAAAGGAGACTGAATATTAGACGTACACTTAACCCTTGTGTCGTCCTCCCGGGTCAAATTGACCCCGTCTGTTTTGACTATTCCTTCTTTCCTCCCTCCCTCCTTCTCTCTTTCTTTCCTTCCTCCATCCCCCTTTGTTCCTTCCTTCCTACCTTCCTTCTTTCCTCACTCACTCTTTCTCTTTCTTTCCTCCCCCGTACCTTCCTCACTTCCTTCCTTCTTTCCTTCCTTCCTCTTTTCCTTTCTCCCTCCCTCCTTCTTTCTTTCCTCCGTCCTTCCTTCCTTCTTTCCTTTCCTCCTTTCCTTCTTTCCTCCTTTCCTTCCTTCCTCCCTCTCTTCCTTCCTTGACTTGAGGACAATAGGAGGGTTAATCATGTCTCACTAGAACTACGTATGGAGTAGTGACAGCAACACTGCCCCCCCATGGTATGTCGGATGTTGTGTTTTTAGCTTGTTCCGCTGCCCCCTAGTGGCCAAAAGTCATGCAATCCAAACTTTATATTATACATAATGAAAAACAATACAGGGATCCCAAACAGAGTCAACATTTTCAGATTGTTTTTCGAGGGCATCACACATGTCCCGAGAGATCTTCTACCAAGACTGAATCCATCTATTTGGTATGCACAATTTAAGATAGGTTGCTGAGTTGGAAAAGTTATGCACATAAAATGAAAATGTGAGACAGAAGATGGAGGAGGGAAAAAAATATACAAAGATTGATGGCATTGTTGGAGTTTTTGACTCTACTACTTCTTTCTGTGTTACTTGTAGAACACTTGAAAACTATTTTTTTGTGTCATGTTCATTCATTTTTCATTTCGGGACTTATTTTCTTTTTTAAAAAAAATGAGCATGTTTTAGTCGATACTTCTTGGTTTCTCTGTTCCTACAAACCAAAACTGTTCCAGTCAGCCTAATTAGGTCCAAGTATAACCCTTTTTTTATTTTTGGCACATGTCTCAGGTCTGTTAGTAGTAGTCGTCCTCCCGGGTCAAATTGACCCCGTCTATTTTGACTGTTCCTTCTTTCCTTCCTTCCTTCCTTCCTTCCCCCCTCCTTCTCTCTTTCTTTCCTCCCTTCTTTCCTCTCCCCTGCCTTCCTCCCTTCCTTCTTTGCTTTCCCCCTTTCCTACCTTCCTTCTTTCCTCTTTTCCTTTCTCCCTCCCTCCCCCTTCTTTCTTTCCTCCCTCCCACTTTCCTTCCTTCTTTCCTCCGTCCTTCCTTACTTCCTTTCCTTCCTCCCTTCCTTCTTTCCTTCCTTCCTTCATTCCTCCCTCCTTCTCTTTCTTTCCTCCCTTCCTGCCCCCTATCTTCCTTCCTTCCTTCTTTCCTTCCTTCCTCTTTTCCTTTCTTTCTTCCTTCTTTCCTCCTTTCCTACCTTCCCTCCTTCTGCCTTCCTCCCTTCCTTCTTTCTTTTCCCCCTTTCCTTCTTTCCTACCTTCCTCTTTTCCTTTCTCCCTTCCTTCTTTCCTTTCTCCCTTCCTTCTATCCTTTCCTCCTTTGCTACCCTCCTTCCTTCCCTCCTTCCTTCCTCCTTTCCTTCCTTCTGCCTTCCTCCCTCCCTCCCTCCCTTCCTTCTTTCTTTTCCTCCTTTCCTACCTCCCTTCCTTCCTTTTCCTTCCTTCCTCCCTGCCTCCCTCCCTTGACTCAAGGACAACAGGAGGATTAATACCTGAGATGATCCAATTGGACTTTCTATCAAGTCAGAATATGATTGATCGTTGTGGGAGAATCAAAAAGTGAGACTTAAGTTAATTTAATAATATATTGATTTGTTTTGGAAGCCTGTATAAAACCTGTTTGACGATACTCATCTGTGCTATATATAGTGTATGACTCACTCTACTGTACATATTGTTCAGTCTATGCTATTATCTACTCATATCCAGGCACTTACTATTATTTGCACATCTGGTACCCACTGGGAGTTATATAATCTAATCAGTGAATCTCATGTATATGTAAATAAGACTGTAAGTTGTTGCCTACTGGAAACATGAAATCACCCTCTCTCTAACCCTTACACATACTGTTCACGGTCAAATTCGAGAGCTGTGAAAACGTTGTAAAACATTTATTTTATCTGGATTATTCCTAATGTGACACAGAATATACAAAAATCGGCATGAAATGTTTTTTTTACATTTTTGTGCAGCTGATACATATTTTTATATATGGAAATGTACAAATATGACCTGTGTTTATTAACCTTTTGTGTCGTCCTCCTGAGTCAAATTGACCCCTCCTGTTTTGACTGTTCCTTCTTTCTTTCCTCCCCCTACCTTCCTCCCTTCCTTCTTTCCTTTCTCCCTCCCTCCCCATTCCTTCCTTCTTTCCTCCCTCCCACTTTCCTTCCTTCTTTCCTCCGTCCTTCCTTCCTTCTTTCTTTTCCTCCCTTCCTCCCTCCTTTCCTTCCTTTCCTTTCCTCCTTCCTTCTTCCCTCTTTTTCTTTGTTCCTTCCTTCCTTCCTTCCTTCCTTCCTTCCTTCCTCCCTCCCTTCCTCCCTCCTTTCTTTCCTTCTGCCTCCCTTCTTTCTCCCTTCCTGCCTTCCTCCCTCCTTTCCTTCCTTTCTTCCTTCTTTCCTCCGTCCTTTCTTCCTTCCTTTCCTTCCTTTGTTCCTTCCTTTCCTCCTTCCTTCTTCCCTCTTTTTCTTTGTTCCTTCCTTCCTTCCTTCCTTCCTCCCTCCTTTCCTTCCTTCTGCCTCCCTTCTTTCTCCCTTCCTGCCTTCCTCCCTCCTTTCCTTCCTTTCTTCCTTCTTCCCTCCTTTTCTTCCTTCCTTCCTTCCTTCTTTCCTACCTTCCATCCTTCCTCCCTCCTTTCCTTCCTTCCTTCTTTCCTCCCTTCCATCCTTCCTCCCTCCTTTCCTTCCTTCCTTCTTTCCTCCCTTCCTTCCTCCTCCCTCCTTTCCTTCCTTCCTCCTCGCTTCTCCCTCCCTTCCTTCCTTCCTTGACTCGAGGACAACAGGAGGGTTAAGAAAATTCAAAAAATCAGCATGCAAACACATCAGAGGCAGAATAAGAACAGGAAGGGTTAATTGATTTAACATTATCTTGTTAAAATTACAATTTTTTTTACAGTGTACCACTCACTGATTTCACTCTCAACCTACAAGGTGAATTTATTTTATTCAAGCACAGAAAACCCTGTTAGACTGTTGATGAAACAGCAGAAGGATTCACATTCAGATGTTTTTAATGTGAGCGCCGGGTTGCCATGCAAATGAAAAAAAACCCTGAGCTCTCATTGTAATGGAGGAGGCGGCGGCAGTCACCTGTTCGCAGACTGGCTGGAGAGTTTCGCCGGCGACTGTCAACGGCTGACAGAGAGCAGAAAGACACTTAAGATAATTGGCTCCCATCCCTCCCGCCGTCACCTGCGGTAAGGAATTAAAATAAGAAATGGTGGAAAATGATTCTAAGCTCTCACAGCCTGGCGCTGAATCATAAATCAGCCGTCAGTCATCGCTGGCGGAGAGCACCTCAGATGAATCATCTCCTGTCACCTTCCCTTTTCTCTTTTTTAAAGCCCAGCCATCTCAGTCATTAGCTCTCCTGGCCTTATAAGAGGTGAGAAAGTGTGAGCCTGCCTGTGTGTGTGTGTGTGTGTGTGTGAGAAGAAGAGAGAGTACATGCCAGGATGATCCTTAACTGTAATAGATGTCAGACAAAGACTCAGCGAGCCAGACTCTGTGAATGCCGCCAACCTGGGCAGAGAAGCGAACAGCCGGCGGGGACGAACCACATAGACAGTGATGCGTCGTCATGGAGGAAGGGAGGGAGGTAGGGAAGGAGGGAGGAGGGGTGTAAGAAGGGGAGGGGGGGGGGGGCTTGCTTAGGTCTTTGCTGGTGGTTAATATGCTCCTGCTGTATCTGAGGAGGTGGTGGGGGTTAAGTTGGCTGCTGTATTGTCTTTGACAGAGGTTGGGCTGATGATTGGAGTTGTAGTAGAGGAGGAGGAGGAGGAGGAGGAAGAGGAGGAGGAGGTGACACATACAGTATGTTTGGAGCGTGATCTTAAGGAGGAATCATACCGACTGTCTGAAAAGATGAAAGGAAACATCTGTTATTTCATATGTATATAAAATTGTGGGGAGCTCTTTTTTTAAGCTCTTTTTTTTGTGGAGGAGCAAAAGCAATATATGAGAATGTCTTTTCAGAATAAAAGTAATCATGAGAATAACCTGCTTAGCGGCCTCGAGGCAAAGGATGCTAACTAGCTGCTTATTAACCGACAGTAACCACAACTCAATTAACAATGCTGATGCTCTTCTTCAGTTATATACTAAATTTCTGCCAAAGAGAATTCACTCTTTTCATTTTAATGCCTCCTGTTGTCCTTGAGTCAAGGAAGGAAGGGAGGGAGGAAGAAGGAAGGAAGGAAAGGAGGGAGGGAGGGAGGAAGAAGGAAGGAAGGAAGAAGGGAGGAAGAAAGAGGGAAGGAAGGAAGAAGGAAGGAAGGAAGGAAGGAAGGAAGGAAGGAAAGGATGGAGGAGGAAGGGAAGGAAAGGAAGTAAGTAGGGGAGGAAGAAGGAAGGAAGGAAGGAAGGAAAGGAGGGAGGAGGAAGGGAAGGAAAGGAAGTAAGTAGGGGAGGAAGGAAAGAAGAGAGGATAGAGGAAAGAAAGACAGAAGGAGGGAATTAAGGAGGAAGGAAAGAAGGAAGAAAGAAGGAGGGAAGGAGGGAGGGATGACGAAGGAAGGAAGGAAGGAAAGGAGGGAGGAAGGACGGAAGGAAGAAGGAAGGAAAGAAGAAAGGATGGGTGAAAGAAAGACAGAAGAAGGGAATTAAGGAAAGGACGGAGGAAGGAAGTAGGGAGGGAGGAAAGAAAGAGAGAAGGAGGGAGGGAGGAGGGAAGGAAGAAGGGAGGGAGGAAAGAAGAAAGGATGGGTGAAAGAAAGACAGAAGGAGGGAATTAAGGAAAGGAGGGAGGAAGGAAGGAAAGGAGGGAGGGAAGGAAGGAAAGGAGGGAGGGAAGAAGAGAGGAAAGAAGAAAGGAAGGAAGGAAAGAAAGGAGGGAGGAAGGACGGAAGGAAGAAGGAAGGAAAGGAGGGAGGAAGGAAGGAAAGGAGGGAAGAAAGAAAGAGAGAAGGAGGGAATTAAGGAAAGGACGGAAGGAGGAAGGAAAGGAGGGAGGAAGGAAGTAGGGAGGAAGGAAAGTAGGGAGGAAAGAAGGAAGGAAAGGAGGGAGGGAAGAAAGATGGAAAGAGGGAGAAAAGAAAGAGAGAAGGAGGGAGGAAAGAAGGAACAGTCAAAACGGACGGGGTCAATTTGACCCGGGAGGACTAAATGAGGGTTAATGGCTCCATGACGTTCTCCTCAGATGCCTCCTGCAGGATAACTTTGGGTTTGGGTTTGAGGTTTTATGAAGAGTTGAATCTGGTATGCTGTTATTGTTCGATCTGTGTTTTTTGGTGTTGTGGGTTTAATGAACATTGTCTCTGTTGTCTGTCTCCTCTGAGCTGCTTCACTGGAGCAGTTAAGTGCCTTGTTTGAGGGCAAATCGGCATTGGGGAATGTTCTTTCACCTCTTTATATGGAGTCATCCTCGTCAATAAGGAACTCAAACCCCCCAAAGAAGAAGAAGCACATATGTACAACTTATCATTTTACAGTTCAAAATGATGCAAGATGTCAAATTACAACTTTTAGAAAGCCAGATTCAAATTTTTAAAGCTCATGCACACTTTGTTTCTTATGGCGCTTTTCCACTACACAGTTCCAGCACGACTCGACTCGGTTCCAGGAATGACTTTTTTCCATTACAAAGAAGTACCTACTCAACGTGGGCGGGGTTGTCATAGCAACGGCTCCGCGAAACTGCCGTGACTTCGTTTTATACGTGACACAAACACATGGACAAACAATGGAGGACATGGAGGTGATGGTGTACTTGCTGCTGTATGTGGCTTTCTGTCACACACACTTCCTTCCATCTTTCCTTCCTTTCCTACCTTCCTTCCTTCCTTCCTTCCTTCCTTCCTGCTGCTGTATGTGGCTTTCTGTCACACAAAGCGAGAGAAGAGAAACTGAATCGCTGTAACACTGTTGTTGGTATTTAAAAATGGCGAGTTTGTTGCTTGTGTGGGACGGCTCATGACTCTTCCAGCGACAACTCTTCTGACCAATCAGAGGCCGGCAGTCTGATGACGTCACATTTAGTATCGGCTCGGCTCGCTTGGAACCTCAGCAGAGCAGGTACTAAAACAGTAGCAGGTACCAGGTACTATCCCTAGTGGAACTGTGTAGTGGGAAAGCTCCATTACTGAGGTTTTATTTGACACTTACCAGAACCAGCATATTACACTGATTGTTGTTTAAAACATCATAAACCATCAGTAGCGAGAGATTTTTATCTCTCTATTGTGTGTGTGTGTGTGTGTAGTTAATCTTGCATATTACCACATACTACTACTACTACTACTACTAATTTTTTTTGTGCATATTTATGACTATATGCTCAAGGATCTTTCTTTATATCGTGATACCCGTCCTCCCGGGTCGAATTGATCCTATCTGGTTTGACTGTTCCTCCCTCCCTTCCTTCCTTACTTCCTTCCTTCCTTCCTTCCTCCTTTCCTTCCTTCTCCCTCCCTCCTTTCCTATTTTCTTCCTCCCTTCCTTCCTCCCTCCTTTCCTTCCTTCTTCCCTTCCACCTCCCTTCCATCCTTCCTTCCTCCCTCCCTCCCTCCCTCCCTCCCTTCCTTCCTTCTTTCCTCCCTCCATTCCTTCCTTCTTTCTTTCTTTCCTTCCTTCCTTCCTAGATTCCTTCCATCCTTCCTTCCTTCCTCCCTCCTTTCCTTCCTTCTTCCTCCCTTCCTTCCTTGACTCGAGGACAACAGGAGGGTTAAAATATCATAAACCATCAGAAGCGAGAGAGCGTCTGGATTTTTATCTCTCTATCTCGTGTGTGTGTGTGTGTGTGTGTGTGTGTGTGTGTGTGTGTGTGTGTGTGTGTGTGTGTGTGTGTGTGGATGCAGTTAATCTTGCATATTACCACATACTACTACTACTACTCATTTTTGTGCATATTTACGACTATATGCTCAAGTATCTTTCTTTATATTGTAATTCCTTATGAGCTTATCATAAAACTTGGGATTTTGTCTTTTCAGCAGTTTTCGCCGCTTTACGATATGCATTATGATATAGAAAAAAGACACTTCCAGCAATCTGCTAAACTTAAAAAAATATAAAGGCTTACATAGTCCATGGCTTAAAAACTGACATTTATAGAAAAGTTTTGGAGCATTTGTAGATTCACTCCATACCTGATATTTTACGATCCATTCATGAACTCGTAGATATATATATTTTTATATGAATAAGAGATTTATTTATGCTTTTGTTATCTTCTCTTCCATCTTGACTGTACACACCTGGCAGCAATCTGTGCTCCTCTGAGTGCACTCTACTAGCTCCACTTTTAGTTTAAGTTATGCTTTTCCTCTAATGCACCTGTCACACATTCAGATACTCTCTCTCACACACACACACAGACACACACACACACACACATAAAATAAACAAAGAAGAATGGCTGTCATTATTCTATTTTGTTGTATTTCATTATATTTCTTTTCCAAAATAAAAATGTTTCTGCAGCTGTCTCACCAGCCGTCCAAATATAATAAATACAGAGAAGTTAGTAATCTGCTTAAAGTGCACAGCTGGACACAAAAGAGAGAAAACAGCAACTGCAGCCAGACTCCTCAAGAAGCTTTAACATGTTTATTCTAACGTGGCTCCTGAAATGCAAATAAAAGATAAAGTGATATGTTTTAAGAATTAACATATTAAACACATAATTATCTTACACTTTGTTTTATTTATTTTTTAATTGAATTTTATGATGTAATAGTAGTGTTCACCAACAAAACATACAAACAGACCATCAGACACAGCACAGGACCGAGACCTTTGTGGAGAGAATAAAGCATGGAGAAAGAAAATAAATTAGAAATAAATAAATAGATAAATACAAATAAATAAATAAGTTAAAAAATACACATACATACATTAAAATATTAAAATAATAATAATAATTAATTTAATTAATTAATTAACAACTCCTTTGTGGAGAGAATAAAGCATGGAAAAAGAAAATAAGTAATAAATAAATAAATAAATAAATAAAAATAATTAAATAAGTTAAAATATATATCTATCTATATATATATATATATATATATATATATATATATATATATATATATATATACACACATACATACATCAAAAAATTAAAATAAATGAATTTTAAAAAATAAATAAATAAATAAATAAACTAATTAATAAATAACTAAACAAAATAAAATTAATGGGAATTGTAACACAAATGTGAGTGTTCGGGTATGAACACACTGCAGATTTAAACCCCAGTGGATTCAGTATGGACGGACTGTGGAATAGAGACATTTAGCTCAAGTCGTTTGATCAAAACATCATGTCAATAAAGATTAATTGAATTGGATTGAGAGTCAGATGGAGGAGGACGAGGAGGCTGAGTGATGTGTGTGTGTGTGTGTGTGTGTGTGTGTGTGTGTTTGTGTCTTTCCTGACCTCCCGCCTTTATTTAAGTGCCAAAAGAGGCAATTTGCCTGCAGTCCGCCTGCGTTCTCCGCTCAGCGCTCCATCTGAAGTAATCTGCCATTTCAGACCCATTTTTACCTGATTGCCTCGTCAGAAACGCAGTGACACTGAGGTCGCGTGCTCGGATTGGAATATAGATGCAACACAAACACTGTACACCCACAGATTGAAAATGAGAAGTGGACTGAAAGAGAGAGGAATAAGAAAGAAAACATTTCTGACATTCTCAACTTGTATAGCGGAGCTGGCGAAATGTCAAGTGTTTGTGCAGAGGTGGAGGAGAGCGGCAGGTGGAAGACCTTCAACACACCTGGATCCTGAGCCGAGCCGGCACATAAAGAAAGGAAACTGACAGCTGATCACACGCTTTATTTAGGACTACAATACAACAAATGAGTTTTTTTTTCCTTTTAGTTTTTTCTGTTAAATCATGTTTTTAAATAGTACTTGTCAAGCTCAAGGTGTCATCTTTGAAAAGCTTTTTAAACTTGATCAAAAGCCCAAATCCTAAAGATGATAAATTCACAATTACATAAAACAGGAAGATGTCAGAGGAGGAAACAGCAAATGTTTATATGTGCTTAATTAATCCCAAATGGTCTTTATCAAACTGTTCATGTCAGTCAACAAACTTTTAAATTATTATTTTGGTAATTGGTACTTATATTGTTCTTTTCCTGTATTTTTGACCACTTAAAGCACTTTTGCATAATATGTCACATTCACCCAACACACACACATTCATACTCCATTGAGAGCAATTAGGCATTAAGGCTGCGTTCACACTGCAGGCAAATCTGATTCAAATGTGATTCTTTCTCAAATCTGATCTTTAGGCCTGACTGTCCACACTGTTTTTAGACTGGGCCACATTAATGACCAATCTGACAGGTTGCCGTGGCAACGTCGTCGGAATGGAGGCGTGTCATCTAGCGTGTATTGTGTGATGTCATATAATTCCGACAGAACGGAGCCATCTCCTTAAAGATTAAGAATATGGTTTGGTCCTCTGTCCGTGGACTGATGTTTACGTCCTCCGTTGCCTCCAGTGATGTCACCTAGCAACAACAACTGGAATAAGCGCGGGTCTGGTGTCTCATAGAGCGACGTAGTGTAGAGACGTAGAGAGACGTCACAGACAGTCAAATCTGATATGAGTGTTTGGAGCTGTTCAGACTCAGAAACATATGTCCAAATGAGATTTGAACAAATGTGGACAAAGACGGTATAACAGTCATTGCATGCTTCAGTTAATTTTTCAACATGATATTGCTGCTGGAAAAATCTCAAAATCATTTTTAGTAAAATCACCTTGCAGAGGTTTGAACTTAGCTTCAGATAATCACATGAAATCTAACGTCTGGATTTATTGTTGTTAAAGTTGCATTCAAAGAGCAGATTGATTTGCGCTGCCAGCTCCCAGGTAATTAGCCAACTAATCAATCATTTGATAAAACCGAGAAAGATTTTTTTATATAATCTTTTCACGAGAAAAAAAAAGAAGCCTCTGGCATCACAAATACACAGAATACTTTAGTTTTTAATGAGATGAATGAATGATTTAATGAGATGACGATTAGAAGAAATCCTCCTGAGGAAACAACTTGATAGATTTTAATCAGTCTTTGGGTTTCTGTGACTAATTCATTTTCAATTAGAGATAGAAATCCGAAGATAATTAGAGAGCAAAGGATTCTGGGAGACAACAACCTACAGTACAGTAACGTTTTGATGTTACCACAAAGCAGACAAGCACAATAAATAACAATAAAAGCAGATGAAAAGCTCAGTGATCAATCATTTAGCTGTAATGTGTCACTCATTAACCCTCCTGGTGTCCTCAAGTCAAGGAAGGAAAGGAAGGAAGAAGGGAGGGGAGGAGGAAGGGAGTAGGAAGGAAGGGAGGAAGAAGGAAGGAAAGGAGGGAGGGAGGAAGGAAAGTAGGGAGGGAGAAAGGAAAAGAGGAAGGAAGGAAAGAAGGACGGAAGGAAGGAAGGGAGGAAGAAGGAAGGAAAGGAGGGAGGGAGGAAGGGAGAAGGAAGGAAAGGAGGGAGGGAGAAAGGAAAAGAGGAAGGAAGGAAGAAAAGAAAGGAAAGGAAGGAAGAAAAGAAAGGAAATGAAGGAAGGAAAGATAGAAGGATGGGAGGAAGGAAGTAAGTAAGTAAGTATGGATGGAAGGAAGCAAAAGAAGACAGGAAGGAAGGAAGGAAAGATGAAAGTATGGGTGGAACAAAGCAAAAGAAGACAGGAAGGAAGGAAGGAAAGAAGGAACAGTCAAAACAGACGGGTCAGTTTGACCCGGGTGGACTACACAAGGGTTAACTATCACATGTAAATAAAAAACAAAAAGCAGTATGAAGAGATAACAAAGCTGGAAATGGATTTTAAACAAACACACCTCCATACTCAGCAGACATTGATTCATATCCTGGTTAGTTTTACAGATAAGTGCAGGGTAATTTGTTTACACACATCTTCATATCCTGAACACACTGATCGCTTTTTAGTGTACGAATGGACTAAAGCAGCTGAATATTACCATGGAAACAGTCCAAGAGGCAGTGCTGCAGAGTGGAGAGTGTATTCACATTAACATCAACATGTAACAGCGAGGCCAATATAACAGGCTGCTGCAGACACAAGGCTGAGTTTATAGATCGCTATATATACGTATCAGAACAAAAAGACTGCGGCATTGTGGGTAAATTAGACTCTGAAATTTACATTTACACTGAAAACACACACAGTCGCAGTCAATAGGAAGGGAGGAAGAAGGAAGGAAAGGAGGGAGGAAGAAGGAAGGAAAATAGGGAGGGAGAAAAGAAGTAAGGGAGGGAGGGAGAAAGGAGGAAGAAGTAAGGGAGGGAGGGAGAAAGGAGGAAGAAGGAAGGAAAGGAGGGAGGGAGGAAGGGAGAAGGAAGCAAAGGAGGGGGGGAGAAGGATGGAAAGGAGGGAGGGAGGGAGGGAGGAAGAAGGAAGGAAAGGAGGGAGGAAGGAAGGGAGGAAGAAGGAAAGGAGGGAGGGGGCAAGGAAGAAGGAAGCAAAGGAAGGAGGGAGGAAGAAGGATGGAAAGGAGGGAGGAAGGAAGAAGGAAGGAAGGGAGGAAGAAGGAAGGAAAGGAGGAAGGAAGAAAGGGAGGAAGAAGGAAAGGAGGGAAGGGGCAAGGAAGAAGGAAGCAAAGGAGGGAGGGAGGGAGGGAGGGAGGAAGGGAGAGGGAAGGATAGGAGGGAGGGAGGAAGGAAGAAGTAAGGAAAGGAGGGAGGAAGGAAGGAAGGGAGGAAGAAGGAAGGAAAGTAGGGAGGGAGGTAGAAGGAAGGAAAGGAGGGAGGGAGGAAGGAAGGAAGGGAGGAAGAAGGAAGGAAAGGAGGGAGTGAGAGAGGACAGGAAGGAAAGGAGGGAGTGAGAGAGGACAGGAAGGAAAGGAAGGAAAGGAGGGAGTGAGCGAGAGTGTATTCACATTAACATCAACATGTAACAGCGAGGCCAATATAACAGGCTGCTGCAGACACAAGGCTGAGTTTATAGATCGCTATATATACGTATCAGAACAAAAAGACTGCGGCATTGTGGGTAAATTAGACTCTGAAATTTACATTTACACTGAAAACACACACAGTCGCAGTCAATAGGAAGGGAGGAAGAAGGAAGGAAAGGAGGGAGGAAGAAGGAAGGAAAATAGGGAGGGAGAAAAGAAGTAAGGGAGGGAGGGAGAAAGGAGGAAGAAGGAAGGAAAGGAGGGAGGGAGGAAGGGAGAAGGAAGCAAAGGAGGAGGGGGAGAAGGATGGAAAGGAGGGAGGGAGGGAGGGAGGAAGAAGGAAGGAAAGGAGGGAGGAAGAAGGAAAGGAGGGAGGGGGCAAGGAAGAAGGAAGCAAAGGAAGGAGGGAGGAAGGAAAGGAGGAAGGAAGGGAGGGAGAAGGAAGGAAAGGAGGGAGGGAGGGAGAAGGAAGGAAAGGAGGGAAGGAAGAAGGAAGGAAAGGAGGGAGGAAGGGAGAAGGAAGGAAAAGAGGGAGGGAGGAAGGGAGAAGGAAGGAAGGAAGGAAAGGAGGGAGGGAGGGAGGGAGGGAGGAAGAAGGAAGGAAAGGAGGGATGAGAGAGGAAAGGAAGGAAAGGAGGGAGGAAGGAAGGGAGGAAGAAGGAAGGCAAGTATAGGGAGGAAGGAAGGAAGGGAGGAAGAAGGAAGGAAAGGAGGGAGGGAAGAAGGAAGAAAGGAAGGAGGGAGGGAGGAAGGGAGAAGGGAGGGAGAAGGAAGGAAAGTATAGGGAGGAAGAAGGAAGGAAAGGAAGGAAGGGAGGAAGAAGGAAGAAGGAAGGAAAGGAGGGAGTGAGCAGTGCAGCAGAGTGGAGAGTGTATTCACATTAACATCAACATGTAACAGCGAGGCCAATATAACAGGCTGCTGCAGACACAAGGCTGAGTTTATAGATCGCTATATATACGTATCAGAACAAAAAGACTGCGGCATTGTGGGTAAATTAGACTCTGAAATTTACATTTACACTGAAAACACACACAGTCGCAGTCAATACACAGAACACGCACTCTCAATTTTCCTATACAGCATCCAATCAAACAAGACGAGGGGGAAAACCTAATATATGGCTGGTGGACTGTGTGTGTGTGTGTGTGTGTGTGTGTGTGTGTGTGTGTGTGTGTGTGTGCGTGTGTGTGTGTGTGGCCAATGTGTGAAATAGAGGCCAATTTGTTGCAGGGATTGTCAGTATAGTCGTGTGTATAATGTGAATTCCTGGATATGAAATGTTCATCTCCAATTTAATGTGGTGGTGCAGTACTGTAGCATTTATGTGTTAAAGTGCAGAAATAGGATTATAGTTACATATATGTAAAATAATAAAATATATAAAATAAAAAAAAAGGTTAGAAATGGAGCTGCAAGGATACTTTTTCATTTAACCTTCCTGTGGTCCTCCCGGGTCAAATTGACCCCATCCCTTTTGACTGTTCCTTCTTTCCTTCCTTCCTCCCTTTGTCTTTAATTTTTCCTTCGTTCTTCCCCTCCTTCCCTATTTCTTTCCTCACTTCCTTCCTTCCTTCTTTTCTTCCTTTCTCACTTCCTTCCTTCCTTCCTTCCTTCCTTCCTCCCTTCTTTCCTTCCTTCTTCCCTTCTTTCCTCACTTCCTTTCTTCCTCACTTCCTTCTTTCCTCCTGTCCTTCCGTCCTTCTCTCCTTCCTTCCTTCCTCTTTTCCTTCCTTCCTTCTTTCCTTCCCTCCTTCCTTCCTTCCTTCTTTCCTTCCTTGCTTCCTTCCTTCCTCCCATCCTTGCTTCCTTCCTTCTCTCCTTAATTCCTTCCTATTTTCCTCCCTCCTTACTCCCTCCCTTCCTCCTGTCCTTCCTTCCTTCCTTCCCTCCCCTCCCTTCCTTCCTTCCTTCCTTCCTTGACCTGAGGACAACAGGAGGGTTAAATCTTGGGATGATTTGATAAGAAAGACGATTTATTTAAATTCTAATCACACTCCTTCTTCATCTGTTTCTCTTTCCATTTAGAGTTGAGTCAGAGTGGATGTTATTTAGGGAGCTTTAACTTCACGCTCCTCTTCATGCCTTTTTTCTGCTTCTTTACTGGTTAATGATCACAAAGGCTGGAAATGAAAGTTCTGATTTTATTTTCGGTGCAGATTCAAGAGGTTTATCTCCAGCCTCGTTATCACATTAACAGTCATATCAAGAGCAGCTGAAGAGCAGCTGCCCCCAAACTGACCTGATATAACAGCTACATGAGTCACATGATTCACCTGAGTTTTAATTCTGCTCTTCATCGTTTGTCATGTGAAAACGTCAAGGAGGAAGGAAGGAAGGAAGGAAGGAAGGAAGAAGGGAGGGAGGAAGGAAGGTAGTAAGAAGGGAGGGAGGAAGGAAGGTAGTAAGAAGGGAGGGAGGGAGGAAGGAAGGAAGGTAGTAAGAAGGGAGGGTGGGAGGAAGGAAGGAAGGTAGAAGGGAGGGAGGGAGGAAGGAAGGAAGGTAGTAAGAAGGGAGGGAGGAAGGAAGGAAGGTAGTAAGAAGGGAGGGAGGGAGGGAGGAAGGGAGGAAGGAAGGAAGGAAGGTAGTAAGAAGGGAGGGAGGAAGGAAGGAAGGAAGGTAGAAGGGAGGGAGGGAGGGAGGAAGGAAGGAAGGTAGTAAGAAGGGAGGGAGGAAGGAAGGAAGGTAGTAAGAAGGGAGGGAGGAAGGAAGGAAGGTAGTAAGAAGGGAGGGAGGGAGGTAGGTAGTAAGAAGGGAGGGAGGAAGGAAGTAAGGAGAGAAGGAAGGGAGGAAGGAAGTAAGGAGAGAAGGAAGGGAGGAAGGAAGTAAGGAGAGAAGGAAGGGAGGAAGGAAGTAAGGAGAGAAAGGAGGGAGGAAGGAAGGAAGGAGAGAAGGAAGGGAGGAAGGAAGTAAGGAGAGAAAGGAGGGAGGAAGGAGGGAAGGGAAGGAGTAGGAAGGAAGGAAGGAAAGTAGTAAGGAGGGAGGGAGGAGTGAAGGAGGAAGGAAGGAAGGAAGGGAAGGAGTAAGGAGGGAGGGAGGAAGGAAGTGAGGAAAGAAGGAAGGAAGGAAAGGAGTAAGGAGGGAGGGAGGAAGTAAGTGAGGAGAGAAGGAAGGAAGGAAAGGAGTAAGGAGGGAGGGAGGAAGTAAGTGAGGAGAGAAGGAAGGAAGGAAAGGAGTAAGAAGGGTGGGAGGGAGGAAAGGAGGAAGGTAGGAAGGAAGGGAGGAAGGAGGGAAGGGAAGGAGTAGGAAGGAGGGAAAGGAGCAAGGAGGGACGAAGGAAAAGAGTAAGGAGGCAGGGAGGAAAGGAGAAGTTATAAAAGGAGTTTAACCGACACACTGTTGTTGTCCTTCAATTTCATCATCTTAAGAAAATAAAATGCATTAAGATCAAATAAAGTAAAAGTAGATTTCAGTCCATCTAATCGCATCTAACACCCCCCCCTCCCTCCCCCCCTCCCCTCCCTCCCCCCCTCCCCATTTAGAGCTATGTAGAATAATATAGAGATTATAATACAACATATCTAATCTCATTACCACAAGTTATAATCCTGAGATGTCAAACCCTGTGTCTGGTGATCGGGATTAAAGTATCAGGATTAAAATCCATTATCTTGTTACAAAGGCAGAATCATCTTCTTTAAATATTAAAATCATTTCCTCAAAATCATGATTATATATTTACACATGATGTTTTGAGATAGCAAGTGATAAAAGAATAAAACACTATTTATTCCCTTGAAACAAAAGAGAGCTTTAAGTTGATTTAAAGTACATACTCTGAATATCTGCTAACAGCATCTTCTTGATCTTGGCTGACTTCTATCTTCTATCTCGCTCAGGTTTAATAAGCATGGCAGTGTTCAGTAAATATGAATATGAGACAATATTCACTTAACATACTTTAAGTTACAGGATTAGTTGCATTCAGCATTTCTTTGAGGTTAATCAATCAATAATTCAATCAAACTTTATTTGTATAGCACTTTCAGAACAAACACACAACAACAAAACTATATTAAACATAGGAGCTCATTAAATGATAGGAACTCATTAAAAATGTAAAATAAATACATACAAAGCTAATAAAAGATGAATAAAATCTTATATATGCCTATAAATATATAAAAGGAAAGAATAAAATAAAGTCACTGTGGAATAAAGTCAAGTCAAACTTTATTTATATATATTATTTAAAACAACCTCAGATGACCAAAGTGCTGTACAAGCTGAAGACACAAGATCAAATAAAATAACTATTATGAATATGATAAACTATAAAAACACAATAAATAAAAGAAAATATATTTACACAATTAAATTCATGGTGCCAAGCTCATTAAAAGCCAATGCACAGAGGTGAGTCTTAATGATTAAAACCGGAGATGTTATGAATAAAAGAGTAAAAGTAAAGAAATAAAACAGGTGGGTTATGAAGATGTAGGTATATAATATAGTCTCAGTGTGTTTATTAAAATATGAACATAACAATTTAAGTCAGAGGATAAAATATTTCCTTTCTGAGCAAACTTTCTCTCTACAAACAAACTCTGTATGGAGTAAACTTTGAAATGTGAGGCCCAGCTGCTGGCGCGTGTCTACCTGCTGTTACCTTCTGAACTCCAAACACGAGCCGGAGCGCGCGCCAGCTAACGTGTCACCTTCACCTCGCCCTGATTTCCCCCGGTGAGGCCACCAGCTTATTTTGGGCTCTCTTGCTCTCTTGCTCTCTTGCTCTCTTGCTCTGGCCTTTTTTCAGGACCAAAACCTCAGCGGGTAAGAAGCTGGTCCCCGTGGCTGTGTGCCCACCCTCAAAGGAGCGCGCGCGGTCCGCTCGGACTAATGAGGTCCCTGGATACAAGCAGCCAGCAGGACGCAGAGCCGGCTGCAGCTCGCTGACTCAGTCTCAGTCCTGTCCTGCCTGTAATGTGCTGTAAGCTGCTCTTCAACATGATGCAACCACTCTCTGCTCGGCGGAGACACGACACACACACACACACACACACACACACACACACACACACACCGAGACGCCTTCAAACAAAAACAACACACAGAGTTTATTCTCAATTAGAGCTTCATGATTTTCTTTTTTTCAAATTATTATTATTTAATTTCTCTTTATTAAGTAGTTTTCGTAGCGTTTCTGTCATCATGTCTACGTTCATGTGATGTCTGATACATGTACTTTGATTATGTAGTGGGCTGAAAGTCTTGTTACATCACATCTGAGCCAACGACAGCACGCGGCTCTAGTCTGTGATATGGCTCAGTATCAGCTGGGTATTAACATGTGATCTGTATCTCCACACATTATTTGGATATAATGACATCTGATCTAAGAGACTTTCTATTTACAGCTTGCTATTAATAAGATGAGCTAATTGTCTTGAGTCTTTCTCTTGGATTGGATCTCAATATGAATATTAGTTATAGGAAGGCCACGGAAAGCAATGGGCTTTATTCATTTTTAAATAATAATAATAATGATAATATTAATAATGGTATTTCTATAGCACAGGATTACAAAATATCTCTGGAGCAATGAGAGACTACAAAATAAAAGAAGACAATCAGATAAAAAACAACAGAAACTAAAAGAAAATAGCAATTATGAAATTAACTTTATTGCTACTAATTCAACATATGTGTGGCTTTTTGCAGGCTACCTTTAACTAACCTGAGGCTGAGCTCTGATGTAGTCTGAACGATCCAATCACCTCCCTATCAAAATAAAAGCATTAACACTTATCATTAATTAACATGTGTTCTTTTACTGATTGCATATTAACACCAGGTGTAAATGAGTGAAGCTCTCACAGATGTGTAGGCTGGAGAAATCATTGTTGAGACACATGTTAAAGTAGATGGATGATTTAGTGATGAATGTCTTTTATTCTGAAATGTTCCAGGTGAAATTCGTTTTCCTAAAATGGCCCAAAATGCACAAAAATGAAAATATTTAAAATGTTATAATTACTTCTGGGTTAAATTATCTCTGTATCTATTGCCATGTGTTTTATTTAAATGAATAGTTAATAGTTTTAATAAGATAGTAGTTATGAGGATTTCTATTTATGATGTAGCAGTGAAGACTGATGGCTCTAATGGTTCTACAATAAACCCCACACTTCTAGAAAGCTCTGCTCATTTTACCTTTACATATAAAATAACATTTCCATCATTATTGCTATGTTATATTTTCATGTCTGAGGTAAAATAGCACATGATATTGTGTTATAGGAGCTGTTTGTTCTCCTAAAATACGAAATACACTTTCAATAAAATAACATTTAACCACCAAAAAGAGATGAAAAAATGAAAAAAGAGACATAAATTGACTAAAGAAACCTAATTGCTACCAAAAAAGAGACAAAACAATGACTAAAAACAACTAGTTACCATGGTAACGTAGAGATGAAGTGACTAAAGAGACTCAAAACTACCAAAAAGAGACATTTCCATCATTATGTCTATATTATATTTTCATATCTGAGGTAAAATTATTCTTCTTCTTCTTATTGCTGCTCTTCTATTTAACTGCTGCTGTAATAATGCACATTTCCACATTATGAGAATAATAAAGGATTCATTTATTTTATAGGTAAAGCATATGAATATTATAAATGCATTGCTGCAGATGAGATTAGGTGTTCATTTATTTTAATGCTACCTCCATGCACAAATCAATGAGTCGGTTTTAATATTTAAATCATATACATTAATACATTACACCAGCTGACATTCAATTTATATAAGAGTTTGAACGCAGGACCTTCACATAATAGAGAACTTTTAAATTATGACATTATTACGTTTCCTTAACCCTCCTGTTGTCCTCGTGTCAAGGAAGGAAGGGAGGAAGGAGGGAAGGAAAGGAGGGAGGAGGGAAGGAATGGAAAGGAGGAAGGAAAGGAGATAGGAAGAATGGAGCAAATAAGGAAGGAAGGAAGGTAGGAGGGAGAAAGGAAAAGAGAACAGAGGAAAGAAGGAAGGGAGGAAAGGAGGAAAGAAGAGGGAAGAAGAAGGAAAGGAGGTAGGAGGGAAGGAAGGGAGGGAGGAAGGAAGGAAAGGAGGGAGGGAGGAAGGAAAGAAGGACAGAGGAAAGAAGGAAGGGAGGAAGAAAAGGAAGGATGGAGGAAATAAGGATGGAAGGAAGGTAGGGAGGGAGGGAGGGAGAAAGGGGAAAAAAGGAAGGAAGGAAAGAAGGAAGGGGGATGGAGGAAGGAAATAAGGAAGAAAGGAAGGCACAGTCAAAACAGACGGGGTCAATCTGACCCATGAGGACGACGGGAAGGATAAATAAAAGATGGGAGTGCTTCTTTCTTACAGCGCTGCAGACTGAGGTCTGAATTGTACATGGAGCTGCTGAGAATCTGCTGCTCCACACGATAAGCAGCTCAAACAGACGCTTGGGTTAGGTGCTGCTAACAACCGCAGAAAATAATTTGAGTGTGTTTCCGACGGCCTTTACAGGAGAGAGAGTGTGTGTGTGTGTGTGTGTGTGTGTGTGTGTGTGTGTGTGTGTGTGTGTGTGTGTGTGTGTGTGTGTGACTGACAGATAAGCTCCATACATCTGGATTTACATTCTGCTTTCATTACTTCTACGTATGAGAGAGAAAAGAGGAAGGCTTCAATAAGGAAAGGATGAGGACTCTCTTCTTCTTCTCCTCTTTGCATTAATAGTATCTCAGGGAAACTTCCCCAACAGGACGGCTGTGAAAGTGTGAAAGAGTGAAAGTGTGAAACGACAAAAAAGCTGCTGGAAAATATTTAGTCCGATATAGTAAATATATTGTGGGTGGCTCTCAAATCTGATGCAGCCCTTTTGAATACATATATGTGCCTCTTCTATGTACTTCCTGTTTATTTTATTAAGTTTTGAATGTTTGTTTTTTTATTCCCCTTGCTCACTCTCTCTCTCTCTCTCTCTCTCTCACACACACACACACACACACACACACACACACACACACACACACACACACACACACACACATATATATATATACACAGTGTACATATAATTGCCTCCAGAGATCTGTTGAAGAGAGAGGGTTTTTTTTTTTTTTTGAAAAGCAAGAGGAACATCAAAAGTTAAAAGCTGCTGCTGCTGCTGCTGCTGCTGCTGGATGGATGTATGACCCCTGGGAACAAACTGAAGCAGGTCTTTTCTGTTCAACACGTCTCTTAATGTTGACCTTTTCCAAAAAGCCGGTTCCCATGGGGATTTCTGAGTCTATGAACCAAAATGACAACTTTTTCTTGCTTACACCCTGCATTTCAACTCCCGAGGCTGTTCGCTCCATCTCCTGCTCCGTAACATTTCATATTTTTAAAAATGGAGGTAGACAGTGTGTGTGTGTGTGTGTTTGTGTGTGTGTGTGTGTGTGTGTGTGGGGGGGGGAGGGATCAAGACAAAGGTCAGCACCTCACCGCTGCCCCACGGCTAAAAAAAATGACGATGATGTGACCGCTGCTTTGTCATTAATTCCCATGAAAATCACAGGTTGGCAGGGCAGCTGCCATCGCTGCCTCCTCCACACACTCACCCACACACAATTACAGGTCATCCAGGCTCACCGCCATGCTGCTGTTGTCTGTGGAAATTGTAAGTTGTTGCTTAAGAGCCCAGGAGAGTGACTTTAATTAAAGGCTGCAGTGACCGACTGCTGCTGGCAATCAGCAGACACCTGCTCTACCTGCTGCCTCTGTCTGTCTGTCTGCTGCTTCTCTCTCTCTCTCTCTCTCTCTCTCTCTCTCTCTCTCTCTCTCTCTCTCTCTCTCTCTCTCTCTCTCTCTCTCTCTCTCTCTCTCTCTCTCTCTCTCTCTCTCTCTCTCACTCACTCACTCACTCACTCACTCTCTCTCACCCTCTGATCTGTTCTTCTCCTCTGTCCTCAGCCTCAACCCTCCATCCCATCCTCTTAGCGAGCATCTAAAATAACCCCAGTAATAGTTAGGAGGCTAAATCTGTCAATTTTCAGTCAGTTATGTGGTTTGTTTAAAACTTTAGTCTGGAGGAAATATATCATGATGAGGAAATGTGCTGCAGGTATTCATGGTCCTCAGAGAATCATTCATAATGATTTGTTTTTGCTGTGACCTTTTATTGATTGCTTACAACACTTTTTCACTTTTTGCACACAGAAAATATCGAAACATAATGAAAAGACCTACGTGTAATTTACTGAGGACAACCATGCTCCTAGGAGATTAAACCCTTAGACTCAGTACTAGAAAGTCCTATATACTGTCCTGAGGGATTTTGTTTTTATACCTAATTATAATAATAAGTCTGGTGACCTCCTGACCATGTTCTTTGCTTAAACTGTTAGAAAAGGGTTAGTACTAGGCTACATAGTTAAGCCCAAGCAGTGCTATCAATCTGCAGCATTTTTGACGGAGCCATTTCTAACTCGCGACAAGCTCAACAGAGCAGATTGCACCAGACAGGAAGTCAGACACAGAATCGGCATAATAAAATTTTCGTCTTTCAAAATAAAACAACCCGTGCAGCCAACAGGAATAAAACAGACAGATAAAGACTCCATCTAGCTACGTAGCTACTGACACATGACATAAGCACAAACATCAAAGAAAATTACCAAATCAACTAAATTTGCAAGTTAACAAAATCGGGCCGTTTAGTTGTGCTGCTACTATAGTAATTACGGTAGACTAAAGGCACTTGTTCAGGTTTGATTGGACTGCTACTACAGTAATTACGGTAGACTAAAGGCACTCGTTCGGATTTGATTGTGCTGCTACTACAGTAATTACGGTAGACTAGAGGCACTGTTTGGATTAGATTGTGCTGCTACTACAGTAGTTACGGTACACTAAAGGCTCTCGTTCGGATTTGATTGTGCTGCTACTATAGTAATTACGGTAGACTAAAGGCTCTCGTTCAGATTTGATTGTGCTGCTACTACAGTAATTACGGTAGACTAAAGGCACTTGTTCAGGTTTGATTGGGCTGCTACTACAGTAATTACGGTAGACTAAAGTCACTTGTTCGGATTTGATTGGGCTGCTACTACAGTAATTACGGTAGACTAAAGGCATTCATTCAGATTTGATTGTGCTGCTACTACAGTAATTATGGTAGACTAAAGGCACTCGTTTGGATTTGATTGTGCTGCTACTACAGTAATTACGGTAGGCTAAAGGCACTCGTTCGGATTTGCTTGTGCTGCTACTACAGTAATTACGGTAGACTAAAGGCACTCGTTCGGATTTGATTGTGCTGCTACTACAGTAATTACGGTAGACTAAAGGCACACGTTCGGATATGATTGTGCTGCTACTACAGTAATTACGGTAGACTAAAGGCACTCGTTCGGATTTGATTGTGCTGCTACTACAGTAATTACGGTAGACTTAAAGCACTCGTTCGGATTTGATTGTGCTGCTACTACAGTAATTACGGTAGACGAAAGTCACTGTTCGGATTTGATTGTGCTGCTACTACAGTAATTACGGTAGACTAAAGGCACTCGTTCAGATTTGATTGTGCTGCTACTACAGTAATTACGGTAGACTAAAGGCTCTCGTTTGGATTTGATTGGGCTGCCGTAATTACTGTATTAACAGTGCAACTTCATTTTAAAAGGCAGATTATCATTACTGGGTTCACTTCTCTTCTGGCATTACTTACAACTAAATGTACCACTGCTATGCTGATAACACACTAATGTATCTTCCTATATCAGTCAGTGAGTCAGTTGGTCAGAAGTCCGTCACTGAATATATAATAATATCCTGCACTGAAATGTACATTAGAGTGAGATACTGCTTTTAGGTCCAGCAAAGATTCACATTACTTTTTTTTTTTCTCCATTAATCTTGATGGCTGCACAATTCCTCAGATCCTTACAGTTAAGAATCTGGGAGTAGCATTAAACACATCTCTTACATTTGAGCCACATTTCAAGTATATAAAATGTACTGCCTTTTTCCATTTCTGTAAAATACCTCAAATTCTCTCCCATTTGATCAAATTCAGAGCCTGACATCCTCACACATGCATTCATAGCATCTAGAATAGATTGCTGTAATGCATTTTCCTCTGACTTGACCTAAGGCAGCAACAAAAGGTCTCCAGCTGGTCCAAAACACGACTGTCAGAGTCCTTAAAAGGTCTAAAAAGTAGGATGATGTCACAATGATGTCACAATGATGCTGATGTCTCTGCACTGAGGACCAGCAAGAGATGATTTAACTAATTCATTCATTCCTTCCTTCCTTCCTTCCTTCCTACCTACCTTCCATTCTTCCTCACTTCCTCCTTTCCTTCATCCCTTCCTTCTCTCCTTCCTTCCTTCCTGTTTTCCTCCATCCCTCCCTCCCTCCTTTCTCCCTTCCTTCCTTACGTCAGTCCCTCCTTCCTCATTCCTTCCTTCTTTCCTCCTTCCCTTCCTTCCTTCCCTCCTTCCTTCCTTCCTTTCTTCCTTGACCTGAGGATAACAGGAGGGTTAATCAATATTTTAACAGTAATAATTATTAGTCAGTGCTTCCTTCCTCCTTCCCTCCTTCCTTCCTTCCTTCCGTCCGTCCTTCCTTCCTCATTCCTTCCTTCTGTCCTCCCTTCCTTCCTTCCTTCCTTCTGTCCTCCCTCCCTCCTCCTTTCCTTCTTTCCTTCCTTCCTTCCTTGACCTGAGGATAACAGGAGGGCTAATCAATATATTAACAGTAATAATTATTAGTCAGTGCTTCCTTCCTCCTTCCCTCCTTCCTTCCTTCCTTCCTTCCGTCCTTCCTTCCTCATTCCTCCCTTCCCTCCTACCTTCCTTCCTTCCTTCCTTCCTTCTGTCCTCCATCCCTCCCTCCTTACTCCTTTCCTTCCTTCCTTTTTTTCCTTGACCTGAGGATAACAGGAGGGTTAATCAATATATTAACAGTAATAATTGTTAGTCAGTCCTTCCTTCCTTCCTTCCATCCTTCCTTCTTTCCTTCCTTCCCTTCCCTTCCCTTCCTTTCCTTTCCTTTCTTTTCTTCAGATCTGATTTCTCTTTACTGCTCACTGAGGTTCCTTTACTTTTTTCCTTTCTGCTTTCATCATATTTCCTTATAATACTCCACACACTCTCTCTCTCTCTCTCTCTCTCTCTCTTTCTCTCTCTCCTCATCTATTTGGCCATCTCTCTTTCTTATCCCCCCCCCACCCCCACCCCCCCTCCCTACCACTCTCCAACTGTATGAGTGTGTGTTGGATTGATTGTACCTTGGGTTACATATTCTGTCCACATTTCTGCTCTCTGCCGCTCGCCTCTCCTTCACATTCGTCTCTGGAGTGCCGGCCAACCGTGGGCTATTACTGTCTCATTAAAGGGAGGATGGGGAGACGCAGGCCTGATAAATCAATCAAACTTCCTCTCGCTGTGCCAGAGGGGAGATGGATCGAGATGGATTTTGTCCCAGCGAGAGAATATCCCAGGGTGCACCTCTTCCAAATGGTGTCAGACAATGTATAATGCTGAGGCAGCACGCTGACTCCAACAATAGCTGAGCTCCTATTTTCATACATTTAATGGGATTACATTGGCAGCGGAGGGACAGTCTGTGCTTTCATTATGTCGTATTACACACACTCAACATGCGTCATGGTCAAAGAATCTCGGTAATTAGACTGAAATAACTGTTGTCATCTGAAGGGAGCTGACTCTGATTCCTCTTGTACAGATACTTTACTTTTTTTCTACTGCTGGTAGTCACAGTCGCTTTAAGTAAGAGACAAAAAAAAAAGAAAAAAAAGTGACAATGTAAGCACTAGTTCTTGGCCAAGAGGATAATGTAATGATCAGAGATGTTATACACCCTTAAATATTGGAGATTGGATCGAGTCAAGGAAGGAAGGAAGGAAGGAAGGAGGGAGGAAGGGAGAAAGGAGGGAAAGAAGGAAGGAAGGAGGGAAGGAAGAAAGGAAGGAAAGGAGGGATGAAAGGAAATGAGGAAAGGAAAGGAAGGAAGGGAGAAAGGAAAAGAGGTAGGGAGGAAGGAAGTAGGGAAGGAAGAAAGGAAGGAAAGGAGGGATGAAAGGAAATGAGGAAAGGAAGAAAGGAAGGAAGGGAGAAAGGAAAAGAGGTAGGAAGGAAGGAAGGAAGGAAAGGAAGGAAATGAGAAAGAAAGGAAGGAAGGTAGGTAAGAAAGAGGAAGGAAGGAAGGAAGGAAGGAAGGAAGGAAGGAAGGAAGGAAAGGGGATGGAGGAAGGAAGGAAGGAAAGAAGGACAGAGGAAGGAAGGAAGGAACAGTCAAAACAGATTGGGTCAATGTGACCCGGGAGGAGAACTGGAAGGTTAAGGTTATTAATTAGCTTCAATAAAACTTGATTACATGTGTTTATTGGTATAAATCTGCCTGCTACACACACATACCCCCCTCTCTGTTTAGGCCAGGGATGTCAAACATGCGGCCCGTGGGCCACAACCGGCCCGCCAAGGCATCAAATCCGGCCCACTTTCCTTCTACTCGTCTTTTCCTTCCTACCCTCCTATCATCTGTCCTTCTTTCCTTCCTCCCTTTCTTACTTCTTTCCTTCTTTGTTTAATTCCCTCTGTCCTTCCTTCCTTCCATCTTTCCTTCATCTTCTTTTCCTTTCTTCCTTTCCCCTTTCCTTTCCTTCATATTCCCTTTTCCTTCCTTCCTTCCTTCCTTTCTTCTTTTCATCTTTCCATCCTTCCTTCTTTCCTTACGTCATTCTTTCCCTTCCTTCCTTCCATCTGTCCTTTCTATCTTGTTTTCCTTTCTTCCCTTGCCCTTCCTTCCTTCCTTCCGTCCTTCCTTCCTTCCTTCCTTCCTTCCTTCCTCCCTTCCATCTTTTTATTGATCCGGCCCATATGAATTAAAATGAGTTTGACACCCCTGGTTTAGGCTATATAGGAATAAAGGAATAATTAACCAATCTCAGCTCTTGAAATAAAAATGACTTACTATAACATAATATACATAATCAACATTTATTTCATCATTTTTTTTGTGTTTAGCAATAACTCAACTCTACCAGGAATCAATCTGACTCT
Organism: Scomber japonicus; assembly: GCF_027409825.1. Taxonomy (NCBI): domain Eukaryota; kingdom Metazoa; phylum Chordata; class Actinopteri; order Scombriformes; family Scombridae; genus Scomber; species Scomber japonicus. The sequence continues at coordinate 31,095,926 of NC_070585.1, read as the reverse complement.
TTTAAATTCATCACCACATACAGAAGATACATTCAATAAATACTAAAACTGTTATTTTACATCAACTACAATATGTTTCTTAAATTAAATAGAAGAGACATAAAAAATCACTCTGCAGGATGAATCAAATGAAAAGCTAATTTCATTGTATCAAATCCAGATCATCCAGACGTGACATCATCCTGTCATGTTTAATGTCTTATTGGCTTTATTGTGTCTTCATGTTTTCATGGTTTTCTGTTTCTATCATTTGTAAAATTGTAAAAAAAAGAAAAAAAAAAAAAGAAGCTAAACTGGAATTGAAGTTCACAAACAATCTCTCAAAGAGGTTTCCAATCATACATGTAATATTAATATACAGTTTCAGATTCATATAATGAAATACACATATTGTCAGAGTCTGTTCTGCTGCTGGTATATTTCCATTCACCACACCCCTAACTCTGTTCACCTGGACTCTCAGCTGCAGCTCATCTGTAATCAAGCCTGTATATAAGCATGGGATGATAACCGTGTTCAAGGTATACCGCGATTTGAAAAAGCCACGATAACCGAAACCGCCAAATGTTCTGTCATACCGTTCCTAAGGTATGAGCTGTTTTCTGTCTGGTCAAAGACAGGAAGTGCTGGTCAGAAATCCCTCAGGTGGTGCAGCTGCAGCGTAGAGTATCACGACCCTTCACATTACAGATTCAGGTTAAATTATAATGAACATGTCTGTCTTTATTTTTCTTCCTTTTAGGAACATTTTAGAGCTGTAATCACAATACCATAGGGCTGCAACGATTAGTCGACGACGTCGACGAAGTCGACTATGAAGGGTGGTCGACCAGAAATTTTGTGGTCGTCTAGTCGTATATTATTTTAAGCCACATGTAAAATTGCAATGCACCACCGGAAACATAGGGGGCGATAGCATCTTTGTACAATCCACGTCCATATTGAACGAAACACTGAAGAAGTTCAATAGCAATGAATGAAGTAGATAGCAGTAGCAACAATGGCTGAAACAGCGGCAGAAGTACACAGTGATGTTAACGTGAGACCGAGAATGTCCAAAGTTTGGGAGTATTTTCGGGAAAATAAACCAAATAAACACGTCAAGTGCACTATCTGCAACACAGAGTTGGCTTACCACGGCAGTACAACGACTATGCATGAACATCTCAAACGAAGACATCCAGGAGTTTTAGCATCCAAAGTTCCGGATGGGTAAGTAGTTGTCTTTTTTTAGCCTAACGTTACCTTTCTTTTAATATAAAGTAACAATACTACATTAAGGCTCCTCTCTTAAAAGATGATGTTAACTTCGTTTGCACGTGCTAGGATAGCCAAAGCCAACAACGACGACCGTCGTCATGTTATGGTGCTAAAACTGTGTTTACCTTTTGTCTGAAGTAACGTTAACGTCATTTTCAGTGACTGAAACCTCCGGTATACTATACTATTATATGCATCAATAGTGGACACATTGCTTTTAATATTTGTCACAAAGCTCAATACACATAAATATACACTGGTTTTCAATGAAATCCTCTTAATAGCCAACTGTGTTAAAAGTGGGAAACGTAGCAAATAAATAATCGATAATCGGTGACTAATCGAAAAATTAGATTATAGATTAGTCGACTACAAAAATAGTCGTTAGTTGCAGCAATACCACCATACCGTGAAACCGTGATATTTTTGCTTATGGTTATCATACCGCCAGAATCTCATACCGGTCCATGCCTACCTGTGTGTATATATACTCCTGTTATCCTCTCACTCTTGGGATGATGAGTGTTTTCTCCAATTTAACCCTTGTGTCGTCCTCCCGGGTCAAATTGACCCTGTTTTGACTGTTCCTTCTTTCCTCCCTTCCTTCCTCCCTCCCTCCCTCCTTCTCTCTTTCTTTCCTTCCTCTCTCTTTCCTCCCTTCCTTCCTTTGTTCCTCCCTCCCTCCTTCTTTTCTTCCCTCCTTCCTCCTTCTCTCTTTCTTTCCTTCCTCTCTCTTTCCTCCCTTCCTGCCTTTGTTCCTCCCTCCCTCCCTCCTTCTTTTCTTCCCTCCTTCCTCCTTCTCTCTTTCTTTCCTCCCCCCCACCTTCCTCCCTTCCTTATTTCCTCTGTCTTTCTTTCCTTTATTCTTCCCTTCCTATTTTCCCTTTTGCTTCCCTTCCTCTGTCCTTCTTTCTTCCCTCCTTCAAACCTTCCTTCCTTCCTTCTTTCCTCCGTCCTTCCTTCTTTCCTTTCCTCCCTCCTTTCCTCCCTTCCTTCCTCCTTCCTTCCTTTCCTCCCTTCCTTCCTCCTTCCTCCCTTCCTTGACTCAAGGACAACACGAGGGTTAAGATGATGTCATTGTATTATCCTTTGTTATATCCTGCTTTAAGCGACAGAACATTGTAAAAAATAAATCAACAGTCATCAGTCCTCTTGGTATCGCCACAGACTGGACTATTTTTTCATCATTTACTGTGAGATATGTTAAAATACATGCAAAAGAACATTAAGGGTTACAGTTTAATGACTTACTGATTAATGTCAATGCACCTTCCTTAGCCACATCTGCAGGTTATGTGACATAAAGTGAAATGAATGCAGTTTTCCTGGTTGTTTTTTAAAGTTTCGCTAACACCGTGTGTCATGTAATCCCCAACTATTATTGTATTTCAAGTCACAGTAAACTCATCACTACATCCTAACAGCCCATGTTTGATAGTGATAGTGTTTATTGCCTGTTTGCTCTTCTTCCTGCTTCTTTAATTTCATTGTTTAAGCTTCGACTTTTTGTGGATTGGAGACAATTTACATTTCCACATTGTTCTTAATAAGGCCAAATGTGTCTCTGACCTCTTAGATGGAGATTGCCTGATTAAATTAGGATCCATCCTCCGATATGTCTTGGGTGTGTTTACGTCGTTGTGTTCTGCAATTAAAATCCTATCACCGAGATGTATTGATTGACTTAGCCATGTTGAGCTCTGGGCAGCTGTTGAGATGTGTTTGCTCCTTTTTAGGCAGGACATCTAAACACAGCTGTCATCTATAGATAGAAAGAAACCTTAACCCCTCCTGTTGTGCTCAGGTCAAGGAAGGACAGGAAGAAGGGATGAGGAAGGAAGGAAAGGAGTAAGGAGGGAAGGAGGGAGGGAGGGTGGAAGGAAGGAAGGTAGGACCAAAGGAAGGAAGGAAGGAAGGAAGGAACGCAAGTAGTAAGGAGGAAAAGAGGAAGGAAAGAAGGAAGGAGGAAAAGAGGAAGGAAGGAGGAAAAGAGGAAGGAAGGAAAGGAGTAAAGGAAGGAAAGGAAGGGAGGAAAGGAGTAAGGAGGGAAGGAAGGAAAGGAGTAAGGAGGGAAGAAAGAAGGTAGGACCAAAGGAAGGAAGGACGGAAGGAATGCAAGTAGTAAGGAGGAAAAGAGGAAGGAAGGAAGGAGGAAAAGAGGAAGGAAGGAAGGAAAGGAGTAAGGAGGGAAGAGAGGGAGGAAGGAAGGAGGAAAAGAGGAAGGAAGGAAGGAAGGAAGGAAGGAAAGGAGTAAGGAGGGACGAAAGGAAGGAAGGAAGGAAGGAAGGAAGGAAAGGAGTAAGAAGGGAAGAAAGGAAGGAAGGAAAGTAGTAAGGAAGGAAGGAAGGAAGGAAGGAAGGAAGGAAGGAAGGAAGGAAGGAAGGAAGGAGAGAAGAAAGGATGGAAAGGAGTATGGAGGGAGGAAAAGAGGAAGGAAGGAAGGAAGGAAGGAACAGTCAAAACAGACAGGGTCAATTTGACCCGGGAGGACGGCAGGAAGGATAAACATACTTCTATGCTCACACTGTTCTGATCAATGCATTTCTCATGATGTAGATTTTCACACTGGCCATAAAACTTTTCTTTTTTTTTTTTTTCCTTCATTGACGATTCAAACAAGATAACAGTTTCCTCCCAAACTGTTGGCAAAAAGAAAAGAAAAATAATTGTTAGTTTGTGCAAAGTCTCTTTTGGAAGAGAGAACAAGAGTAGAAAGGAAAAAATATGGCACCACAGATGGCTCGACAATACTGTTTTGATTTCTTTTTTATGTGAAGTTCAGTTTTATTTCTGTCACAGTTTCAGTAAAGACTACAGTTTGCCACAACATGTTAAAATAACAGATCTCTTTAACATCAGCCATGTGGGAAGTCACATTTCTTTTCAGACTGCAAGACTGCCAATCAAATATTGGAAATGCCACAAATCCATCCGATGGGACAAACCCGACTCTTGAATGTTTTGACAATTAAAGAATCATTGTGTATAAAGGAATTGGACCAGTTTCTATAGTTAAATTGATTGTAGGCGGTCAATTTTGGAGTTAAAATCTGGCTTACTATGAATTCCTTGTCATGCATACTGTAGCAGTCAGATGTAACGAGACAAATAGCCATCAATCAGTCAATCAAGCTTTATTTATATGGCAGCTTTCATGCAGGTTAATGTAGTTTAACCCTTTATTGGGCAAATAATTATATTTGGTAACTTATGTAAATATCCCAAAATATCCTTCCTTCCTTCCTTCCTTCCTTCCTTCCTTTCCTTCCTCCCTGCCTTCTTTCTTCCCTTCCTCTTTTCCTTTCTCCCTCCCTCGTTCCTTATTTCCTCCGTCCTTCCTTCCTTTCCTTACTTCCATCTGTCCTTCCTCCCTCCATCCTTCTCTCCTCCCTTCCGTCTGTCCTTCCTCCGTCCTTCCTTCCTTCCTTTCCTTACTTCCATCTGTTCTTCCTCCCTCCCTCCTTCCTTCTCTCCTCCCTTCCTTCTTTCCTTCCTCCATCCCCCTTTCTTCTTCCTTCCTTCCTTCTTTCTTCCCTTCCTCCCTTCCTCTTTTCCTTCCTTCCTCCCTCCCTCCTTCTTTCCTTCCTTCCATCCTCCCTTCCTTCCTCCATTCCTTTCAATGAATGTCCTATAAAGGGTTAAAGTGCTTCACAGTTGATTGACAAGCTGATTAAAAAAACTGAATGAGGACAACATAAAGGAAAGGCACAAAAATGATGAAGGAACAAAAAACAAAGGACAATTACAAAGAAGCAATGAGCAAAAAATAGACTTTAGTTTAATCTGGCAGCTGATTTATGTGTTACATTCTCAAGCATTGCCTCCCTTGTTGTAGTTGAGGAAGTGGAAACATTTACACCAAACAGTGAAAGCAGAATAATAACTATTAATTAACCTCTGTCCCAGAAGTCAATGTAGAAGTTCCTCAGTCTCTAAACACTATGATGAAGGCTTGGTGATAAAATAACATGAGGGTAGTCCAAATTATGTCCGAACTGCACAGCCAGTGTGTGTGTGTGTGTGTGTGTGTGTGTGTGTGTGTGTGTGTGTGTGTGTGTGTGTGTGTGTGGGGGTGGGTGTGGGTGTGGGTGGAGTAGTTTTGCTCATTAAACCTCATTAAGGAATGACTTGCTAGATTATGATTTATTTTTGGAAAACACACAATAACTGTTAAACTGGGATTTTAGCCAGCTAGCACCAAGCTAACATGGATCAGCTGGGTTGCAGCTACACCATTAGCCACATGTAGGTAGGATGCTCTGTTTTTAGCAGCACCTGGTTGGTCAGACTGTGATAGAAAGAAAGAGGATTTAATGGAGATTTCCGAAAGTCAATTTTCACGGAGGAGAGGCTTATACTTGCTGTTTCTTTCTCTCCATTGTCTGGTTGTTGTTTATTAAACAGCTGCAGCTCCAGTTTGAACCAGAACAAAGAGATCAGAGCACATTACTCCAGTTCTAAAGTCTTTACACTGGCTCCCAGTTAGAGTCCTGCTACTGGTCTACAACTCACTGAATGGTTTAGGTCCAGAATACATGAATGACATGTTAGTAGAATATAAACCCAGTAGAGCTCTGAGATCTACTGACTCAGGTCAGATAGTTGAGCCCAGAGCTCTGAGATCTACTGACTCAGGTCAGATAGTTGAGCCCAGAGCTCTGAGATCTACTGACTCAGGTCAGATAGTTGAGCCCAGAGCTCTGAGATCTACTGGCTCAGGTCAGATAGTTGAGCCCAGAGTTCAAACTAAACATGATGAAGCAGCTTTTACACAACTGGAACAAACTAACAGCAGAACTGAAATCATGTTTAAATCCAGGTTAAAAACATTTCTCTTCTCCTGTGCTTATGATTGAGCTCTTTTAACCCTCCTGTTGTCCTCGAGGGGAGGAAGGAAGGATGGAAGGGAGGAAGAAGGAAGAAGGAAGGAAAGGAAGGGAGGAAGGAAACTTTGTTTTTATTATTAGTGTGTGTGGGGGGGGTGATTGTATGTTTTAATGTTTCTCAAATTACATGTTTTTCTGTTTTATGTAAAGCACATTGAGTTGCCATTGTGTATGAAATGCGCTATATAAATAAAACTGCCTTACCTTGTTGTTGGAGCAAGTGATAACATCACAGAACTGAAAATATGTTTAAATTGCATTGAAAAGTTTAGTAGATTAATGGGATTTAATTGGATTTGATGAACTGATTCTTCTGGATAGATTTCTTGGCAACAGTTTGATGCTTAAAAGCTGAAATCCTTTACAAAGATGACTGTGTTTATATGGTGATGGTGTTTTTTTTCTACGTCTACAGTCTTTTGTATTCTGTGTTCAAGGTAACCGGTTTTCAACAGCCAGACTTAAAGCTTTAAAACATATAGTTTATTCTAGTTTTATGAGAAGAGGACACACAGAAGTGCATTCACTCTGATGTAGCAGCAACTATCACAAACACCACAAACAAAAAACCAATTCCTAGTTTCATCACCACAGAACACAATCCTGCTGCCCTGCAGTGTGTGTGCTCAGTCAAACCTCAAGTGTCTCTGTTTTTCTTATTTCAAGTCAAACGTTTCCAGCGTGAGTGTTTTCCTCGGCGTTCATCGGCTGCCGTTCGGCTTCCTAACATCTCATGAATGGATGTGACAGGAGCCGCCGCGGAGACGAGCGGCTCCTGTCAAACTGCAAATGAGGAAAGTAAACAGGTGAAATATGACAACAAAGCAAAGCAGCAAACATGTCGTTCTCCACAATTGATGAAGTCCCCGTCAGAGCCAATAAGGGGTGAGCGTGTCTCCTCCAATGTGAGTTTCCTCTTTGAGTCAGAAACATTTTAAATGCTGGAGTTGAGAGGCGTTGGCATCTCCACAGCGCCCCCTTTAGGCCAGTTAGTCATCTCACTGCCAGTCAGAGAAGCAGAAGATCTAAGGTCTCTCTTCTACTTTTAATTGTAGAAAACAAATATACATACAAGACATCACACAGAGGTGAAAGAAGTGCAGCATCTCATTTCCAGGTTCTGACTTGCTGATCAGATAAAAGACACAAGCCAGGCACACACACACATTTTTTAGGCAGGTAGATTTTTAAATAGAGCCTGGAGATATTGTTGCTCTCTGAGTTTTAATTTGCAGTCGTGTCTTTTGACCTGTTGGACCGACTGGACAGCAGAGGGAACGCTATGTGCAGAATTTTAAGATTACAAATTAAGAAGCATCAAGTGAAAGCAGCCCCAACTTTCCCAAATCACCTCAGTCAAACCTCAGAGGCGTTGGCTGTGTTCAGGTGTTTGTTTCGAGGGGGGAGGGGGGGGGGGGGGGGGGTCAGATAGTTGAGTTTCTAGTTTGTTTCTGCATGCATAATATCAGCTAACTGACTAAAGTCTATTTAAGTGGGTATAATTAATGAATGAATGACTACACAGCCCTTTAACCCTTTACATACTGTCTATATTCTGAGTCATAATTAGTCTCTACATCAATTCACATTCATAAATTACCCCATCAGTCATTAACAGATGCTTTATTAATCCTTAATGAAGCCAAACAGAGTGTACTCTACTAATTTATGGGGGGGGGGAAAAGACATTCACAATCACTTTTTTATGTCAAATTTCTACTTTTGCATTTATAAAAATATGTATCAGCTGCAGGAAAATAAAAAAATATGCATTGTATATTCATTTTTGTACACTGTGGGTCACATTTAGGGAGGAGTCCAGCTAAAATAAAGTAAAATAAAAGTACAATTGGGTCAAATTTAACCCAAATTTAACCTTTGTGTCGTCCTCCCGGGTCAAATTGACCCCATCTGTTTTGACATTTGTTTCTTCTTTACTTCTTTCCTTCCCTCCTTCCTTTCCGTCCTCCCTTCCTCTTTTCCTTTCCTCCCCTTCTACCTTCCTCTCTTCCTTCTTTCCTTTCCTTCCTTCCTTCCTCCCTCCCCCCTTTCCTTTCCTTCCTTCCTTCCCCCTTTCTTTCTTCCTCCATTCCTTCCTTCTTCCTCCATCCTTTCCTTCCTTCCTTCCTTCCTCCTGTCCTTCCTTCTGTCTTTCTTTGACCTGAGGACAACAGGAGGGTTAAGGAGAAATATGTCAGAATAAGACAATAGCTTTTATTTCCAGCAAACTTAATTGAAAACATTTTCCTCTAATACATATTGGCCCCTGAACACAGAAACATGTCATGTACAAAATATTAAAAAACTGAAAGAACAACAGAAACTACAGACATGCTGGTTTAAAAGGAGTGTCAGTGAGTGTCAGTCATCCATCAGTCAATCAGTCACATACTGAATGTTTTACCCAAACTGCTGCTGTTTGCTGTCAGTCATTAACTCTGATCACTCACTCAGGTTTGACTAATGAAGATCAGTGTTGGTACGATCCTTTTTCTTCCATGGATATTTATTAGTGTTAACAGTGGCGGAGTGAGGCCTTGAAATCCACCAGGAGTTTTGTCCCAACTGGTTTCCAACTTAACTGGTTTCCTTTCTGAACAGCTCCAGCTTGTGTTGAGCTTCTGTCAGCAGATTCACAAATATACATAAAATCATATTAGTGGAGAGTTTTATGCTGCAGTTATATAGAGCTCACTTATAGAAAAAAATATTCTCTGCAGTAGATGTTGAACTATGACTTGAAAATCATCAGAAATATGTTAAGTATGTCTACGTTTGTGAATTTGACTTGACCCTATTTTGCAAACTGTTCATTCAATGGACGAGCCCTTTTCTCCCTTTTCTCCCAGAAGGCCTTGCTCCAGTCCACATTTTAAGAACAAACTAAGAAAATAATATATTGCAGTTATATAATTTTTAAATATGCAACCATGGAAGTTGTAGAAGAGTGAAATAGGAGTTGATATAAGTTGCAAAATTGGAAGTGATAAGAAAGAACTGTAGCACAAGACAAGAGTGAGCATGACTGAGAAATGCACAGCAAGAAAGTGTTATTAATACATCATGGATTACTTTGCATTGTCATATAAATTGTGTAGTTTTCTTAAATAATAATAATAATAACTTTATTTTGTATAGCGCCTTTCATGAAACCCAAGGTGGCTTCACAATAACAAGAAACACAGCCTGCAGGAGCAAGCGCCTGTTCGACAGTGATTTAAAAGAGTCCACAGTTGGTGCTAGGTGAATGTTAGGAGGGAGCGAGTTCCACAGTGTAGGAGCTACCACACTGAAGGCTCCCCCTGCTCCCAAAGGTTTGCCTTCTGGTGCGGGGGATGGACAGGAGGCCTAAGTCGGCGGAGCGCAGGTCACCGTGAAGGGTGGTAAACATGGAGGAGGTCTGTTAAGTACTGGGTTGCAAAGGCAAGAAGAGATTTATAGGTGGGGAGAAGAAGTTTGAAAGTGATGCGGAACTTAATTGGAAGCCAGTGCAGCTGTTTGAGTGTGGGTGTGTGTGGGTGTGTGTGTGTGGGGGGGGGGGGGGGGGGTGATGTGCTGCCAGGGTTTAATTTGAGTGAGAACCCTGGCAGCTGAGTTTTGGACATGTTGGAGCCTGTCCAGCGTTTTATTGGGGACCCCATATAAATAAGATGGCAGTATCTTGCGGCATGGGTGTCACCCGCATACATTGCATGACTGAATATTGACCGGCTCATGACAGGAGAAGGGGGGGGTGTACACTTGCTTGTGATGGCCCGTCTAAGTAGTATTTGTGATGGCTTACCGGGAATTGACCCGTACTGTACCTCCCGATGGCCACCCTATCTTTGAGTGTTAATGACTTGTGGGGGTTTGTTTTGCAGATAAGTTTTATGTGGAGTTGAGTTCAGGTTGTTTTTAACATGTTAACAACCTAACGACTCATGCAAATGTTCATAATATAAACCACAGTGCAACTTTACCAAAATCTGCTCAGTCATAGGTTGTGTTGTGTTATGCCATTAGCGGCTAATGTAGCCTGGAGCAGCTAGCCTCCAGCAGAGAGGGCCAGAGGAGCAAACTACAAAGGTCTGATAACCTCACTTTTTTTTTTTTATATATAATTCCACACCTCCAGATTTTTAAAAAATATTTTCATTTTCATCTTCATCTCAAACTGGTGCTTATTCAAGTGACTTCCCCCCCGAGGCATCAGTTCATCAGATGTCCTACTTTAAAATCGTTGGTTGCAAAGGGTATTTCAAAGGTGCAGACACAGTTAAAAAGAAAGATTAAAACATTTATCAATATATTTGACATCAAAATATATAAAATGGGTTTGTGTGCTGTTAAAGGGGGTTCATGCATATTTTAATATATCTCACCAAGGAGCAAAATCCATGCAGAAAATGTGACCTGATTAGAGGGGAGGATAATTGAGCTTATAAGGACTCTCTGCATTTCTCTTCGAATCATTAAGCCACTCTTGTTTGTCGCTGGTGATATATCTTACTGGCTGAGTGTGTGACAAATGAACAAACAGCTGAAGCTAAAACTAAAACCATCCTCACTCACATAATACAATCCTTTCCTTTTAATACAAATCTCCCAGGAGATCAGATTAAACTCCTACACATAAGATAGTAAAACTGATTTAATGCAAGTTTTCACTTTTTAGAGGACAAAGCGTTAACTCTCTCAAATGTGTGTGTGCTGGTGTTAATGTGTGTGTTAAAGTGTGTGTGTGAATATGTGTGTGTGTGTGTCGTGCTCCATGGCTGATGGCGGGCAGAAGTGGCACGGCTAGCCTGAGAGGCCTTAATTAGCCAGCATGGCTCCTACAGCTCACCATCACGCTACCATCGATCGACACACACACACACACAGGCAAACACAGTGCACACACTCCCCTGTTAATGACCTCTGACAGCAGGGACAGGGCTGCTGGTAAGAACTAACTGCTTTTGGATCAGTACAGCTGTGACATTAATACAGTGTATATGAGCGCGTATATTTACAGCGAGCGGTTAAAACAAAAGGAACATCCGCTCAAAGGCAGCATTTCATTTTCCATCCAATTATTCTGTGAGGAAGCAGAGAGCAGCCACTGCTTTGTAGGAACATTCCCGCTGCAGAAACAGAGCTGTTAAGCTCCGAGCTTTGCCTCGCTCACTGCTAATTCAAGAGAATTTCTGTTGTCTCTTGTCCTTCCCAAACCCCAATTTGTCTTCTTTTTGTTCTTTACTGTATGACTGTTAAAATATGCTGATGAAAGGAGGCCAAGCGTTTGCAAGGAAACAACAGTAAACCAGTGATTTTTTTTTTTTTTTTATACCCAGAGGAAACCAGGCTTCTTGTTAGACCTGCTTTTCTGCCTGACTTGACACTTTTGCCGGATCAAACGTCTCATCACAAAATGCAACCTACAAATAAAAGTGCTTACCCATAATCCATCAGTGCAGGTGTGTGATGCGGCAGGCTCTGAAATAAACAGCAGAGCTTGTCGTTAATCCTTCAGACAAGCTTTCCTCTAATTAACAAGCTTGACTTTAGCAACACAACGGAGAATGAATTGTGTTTTCTCTACAAAATATAATTCTTCTCTTCTCCCGCAGCCGCATGTTTTGGCAGAGTTCAATGGAAGCTGCATCCATCAAAAGAAAAGAGGCTTTAGAAGAACTTTATGTTGTGTTCTTTTCATGTTGTTTGCATATTTAATACAAATGCTACATCCCAACAACAAGAGCTGATCATTTCCCAACTCATGCTCTGCTGTTTGCAACATCTGAATTGCTCTAATATGACATATGATGCAGTACGATACACTACATGGACAGTAGTACGAGTACACCCAACTACTTTTTACGTTATTCCAAAGCCATGAGCATCAATTTGCTGTTTTACAAACCTCTACTCCTGGTGTCAGGCTTTGCTGCAGATGAGCATTAGTAAGCATTAGCAGTGATGTCATTTAGGTCGGCTTTACAAATTGGAAGAATACTTTTAGCTCAAATATCACTGCATGCTATTGTATTAAGATTTCCCTTTTATTGAAGCCCAAATTGGAAAAACAGACCATAAGTACATGCATATCACCCAAAACATGCACTGTAGCTTAGTTGCATTTACGGCCCTCTATATAAAATATCTTCAAAAAATAAATAAGTAAAAAAAGGCCTTAAAAAATATTTAAAAAAAACAGCTTATTGGCATATCCATCGGAGAGCATTATACTTGAGTTTCAATTTTCCAGAAAGCCTTAAGCATTAATTTGAGAAAAGTTCATGTTTATTATTATTATTATTAAAGTTTATTATGTGTCTGAAAAACAGACCATAAGTAGATACATATCACCCAAATCATGCACTGTAGCTTTGCATTTACGGCCCTCTATATAAAATATCTTCAAAAAAAAAAGACTTGAAAATAATTGTACTTGAGTTTCAATTTTCCAGAAACCATCTTTATTATGTGTCTGTTTACAGTACATGAGATAAAAGAAAAAAAACAACACAAACCATAATGAAAGCACTCCTATTGGATCTTAGCACTATAAAAAAAAAAAGCTAGCTGATTAGATGCATCAAACCTGAAAATACTTTTTTAGTCAGATATAAATGAAACTGCCATATTTGCTTTCTTCAGGTTATGTAATAAAAATATATATATGTTGACAAAACTATTTTAAGGGTGCTCAACCTTTAATAAAGGGTTTATTTACTTAACCTTTGTGTCGTCCTCCCGGGTCAAATTGATCCATCTGTTTTGACTGTTCCTTCTTTCCTCCCTTTTTTCCTTCCTCTCTTTCCTTCCTCCCTCCCTCCTTCTCTCTTTCTTTCCTCCCCCCTACCTTCTTAACTTCCTACTTTCCTCTGTCCTTCTTTACTCCCTCCCTTTCTCCCTCCCTCCTTCCCTCCTACCTTCCTTCTTTCCTTCCTCCCTTCCTTCTTTCCTTTCCTCCTTTCCTTCCTCCCTCCCACCTTCCTTCCTTCCTTCTTTCCTCCATCCTTGCTTCCTACCTTTCCTTCCTCCCTTGCTTCTTTCCTTTCATCCTTTCCTTCCTTTCTTTCCTCCCTCCCTCCTCCCTTCCTTCTTTCCTTTCCTCCTTTCTTTCCTCCCTTCCTCCTCCCTTCCTTCCTTCCTTCCTTCCTTCCTTCCTCCCTCCTTTTCTTCCTTCCTCCCTTCCTTCCTTGACTCGAGGACAACAGGAGGGTTAATAAAGTGAGTTGAGTCAACATATATGCCGATGACACCTCGCTATCCGTGCCACTTCCCCTTTCTGACCCGTCTGACACTCAAATAGAAACATACATTACTTCCTGTCTGTGGATGTCAAGGCTCCAGCTGTAGTTCAAGCTGGACAAGGAAAACCTGTCCATCACAATGACAGCACTGTGGTGATGTCAACCGATTTCATAAGGTAATGACTGCACTTTGACAAGTTATTAAATCAGTTTGACAAGTTAATAAGATGCAGTCGTGAGCACATATGATGTAAACTCAGACAGATGTGACAGCAGGGAAAGTATTGGATTAGTAAGAATAAACCTGGATAAATAAATAAATAAATAAACTGCATTGGTGCGATGGACACCTGACATTCCTGGGAAAAAAATAACGCCACCCCCAAATAGAAATATGCTGAAATGCAGTTTGAATATATTCCTTCTTCTAAAACATGATGAGTGACATTATGCAGGTCTATAATCTTCTTCATTACCTGATCTTGAGGCTCCGCATTAAGATGGTGCTTATAATAAGATCCAGTTTAAACCGTTATTATCTCAGCTGATAATTCTTACACAATGCATATATCTAAATTATATGTATTTAATCAGATTATCTCACAGCAAACCTTGAGCCATGTAATATCCCATCACAGGAATACTGTAAGGGAGGAATAGGGAGATAATAGAGGCCCAGCATTTCATTTTGGCCCAGGACGCACCCAGCAGGTTGATCAGTTGATGTCCGTATTAATGCAAAGCTTATGTGGTCTGTAGTATATTAGCTAAGATGTCTAAAATAACTAATTGAAAATCAAGCCACCCTCAAATAAAAATAAGCTGAAATGTATTTGCCTTCTTCTAAAACATGATATGAGTGACATTCTGCAGGTCTATAATCTTCTTTATTACCTGATCTTGAGGCTCTGCATTAAGATGGTTAAACTGTGTTATTATCTCAGCTGATAATTCTTACACAATGCATATATCTAAATTACAAAGTATTTAATCAGATTATCTCACAGCAAACCTGGAGCCATGTAATATCCCAGCACAGGAATACTGTACAATGCACAGATACAAAGGGAGGAATAAGGAGATAAAAGAGGCCCAGCAGTTAATTTTGGCCCTGAAGGCACCCAGCAGGTTGATCAGTTTAATGCAAAGTATATGTGATTGGTAGTATATTAGCTCCAATGTCTAAAATAATTGGGGCAGGTATTTAAAATGTTCCTAACTCCAATTTTTGTTCATTTTGTCCCAACTTGCTCAACTCTCACTGACACATATTGTACATTAAAATGAGCTAAATCAGCACAGCCAGTCTGCACACTCCCCGACCAACTTATTATTATCTTTTGCTCATTCTTGATATACTGTCCGGAAACTTCTGTAGATTTTTATTGTGCTAATGTGAAGAAATCAGCATGATGCAATCTGAAAAGAGGACAGGAGCGACAAAAAACGAGATGCTGAAGTTTCTAAATCTGGCGGCGGAGAGAGTGGGAGCGCTGATAACTGTAGCTACAGCAACAAAGAGGGACATCAAAGACAGAGAGCAAACGCTCACCTGACTGTTGCCGCATGGCGTCGAGCCCACATTATGCTGTGAGGAAAGAAGAGGGCAGGAGGAGGCAGCGACAAGCCGCTCTCGCCTGTTAACACTCAGTGAAACAGCCTGAGCTGCTTCTAATGGCCTCGCCAAAACTTTTCATTTTATAATTGGCAGGCAGCCGCGGCAAGATTGACAAATGAGTGTCAGCCATCAGCAATTCCTCAAGCCAGGGATGCCAGAGATGGAGTGCAGGAATCAAAATAATTAAAATAAATAAGGTGCCAAATGATGGCATCGCTCCTTCCAACATGGCAGACGAGAGCTGCCAGCCGAAAAAAAAGAGAGAAGGAGGGGTGGTCTGAGTGTCAGTCTTCACCTCCTCTCCAGGACCTCTCACCACTAAACCGTTATTAGTGACAAAAATCTGCCAGGAAGTCATCACTTGTGTGTTTGTGTGCCAATGTATTGTGTGTGTGTGTGTGTGTGTGTGTGTGTGTGTGTGTGTGTGTGTGTGTGTGTGTGTGTGTGTGTGTGTGTAAAGGTCTAATTGTCTGATTGAAACAATGCACTGGTAATCAGTAGGAGTTCACACCTCAGGATGTGCTAATTTTCACTTCCCCTGGCTCCCGTCTGCCCTTGTTTGTGTGTTGTTACATAGAAGAAGAAGTGAGATGTGATCAGCGTAATGAAGCTGCTGGAAATGCAAACTAGAAGCAGCTGCTTGTGTGAGCGCAGGGGAGAGGATGGAGGATGCAGCAACTATCCCTCTATACACCTGACTTAACATCTTATTGACTCTATGGGTTGTGTTTTGTTTACTTCTGGATTATATTTACACACAAATCAGGGTTTGTCTTTGCTTCATTACGTCGGCACAATGTCAACTCATCCTCTTGACAGGGTCAGAAAATCTCATGAAAAGACCATAACCAACAAAAAAAAAGGACCCAATGTGTTTTCTGTGTATTTATATTCATATATCTTCTTCATTGTTGCCCAAAAAACATGAGCCACACTATCACAGCAGGTGACATGTTCCTATATTACCATGAAAATACACACTGCAGTTTATTTTGATTCATTCCCGCACATGCCATCCTGCTGCCGGAAATAGTCTCCAGAGCAACAAATGTGGAAGGAAAAATAGTCCCTAGCAAATGAAGTATGTATTTCTATTTGAGTAACATTCGCTAAAACTGTAGTGTCCATTTCAGGAACTCATTTAATGTTGTTTTTGCAGTGATTAGTAGCTGGTTGAGATTATGAAGGTGTCATATTTTTTGTGCCAAGACGACATAAATACAGCATGTGGTGATTATAGCAAATCAACTTACGAATATAACTGTACCTAAAGGAGACATTTTGCTTTCTTGGGTCTTATTTTTGTATCTTGAATATGTTTCTAGGTGCTGGTTAGCTGGTTGAGATTATGAAGGTGTCATATTTAATACAGCATATGGAGACAAACTAAAAAAAAGTAGACTGCCACAATGGATGGATGAGACCGACACAGCTACTCAGGTTATAGCAAATCAATTTACAGAGATTGTACGTACTGGTTAGCTCAGTTTATGTTACTTCACCATGGAGACCAGAAGCAAAAGGAACACAGCCACAGCCTGCCTCCAAAAACACTAAGTATAACAAAGTGTAGCTTACTGGGTTTACATGGTTGGGCTTACATGGTTGGGTTAGGTTGGGTTCCAGTCTGTATGCTAAGCTGAACATCTGAAGCTGGATCTCTTCCTGGAAAGTTGAAACTGATCCATCATCTCATCTGACTCTAAGAAAGGTGATTAACATGTAAGAAGCCAACAAGTTGGTCTCTAGCTCACAGCTGTTAGCTTTAATTAAAACCAAAGTCAGTGGCATTGGGGACAACTACAACAAAATGTGTTGGCTTGTCCCCCAATGTTAGTATGGCTCCATATTGGTAATAGCATACTGGTAACCATGCATAGTGGTTCTACAAGGATCTCACTACTAGCACCTATTTTGTATTCTTTGTTCCAGCTAAACCAGTTTCTGTGGAAGCCCTGACCATCCAAATCTGATTTAAATGAGTTGTGTTCTTCATGTTGGTAGTTTAAACCACAAGGCAGCACCGTTGTGATGAAAACACTGTGATACGAAGAAAAGTTACACCACCGGCGACGAAATCTCGCTCAAAAATGTCCTGATATGCAGCGTGATGATTTTATCGCGAGTATATTCCAAACCAATCAAATTATTCAGGGGCGTAAACAAACTTCTGGTGCTATTTTTAGATTCCTTACATTCAAGCAGCATGTACATTTTAACCAATAAGAAGTGTGTAGGGGCGGGACACAGCCGCGAAATTTCGTCCAGATAGAGACAGAGGGAGAGATTTTTTTGAGGGGTGGGCGTCATCGCTGGATGGGGGGGATGTCGCTCATGGCATTTCAGGAAAGGCTCATTTTAATCACTTTTTCTCGCTCGTTCACTCGCGTTGCTGTATGTCAGGATGCAGTGTTAGATAAATCCAATTTGGCTACTACATTTACTATTTGCCTATTAAGTAAGCAGCACTTGTTGAGACTCACTCATAAGTCAACACTACAAAATTATTGTTGCTTCTGTGTTTATGATTTAACAAGTGAAGAAAGGTTTTGCCAGGATCATCTTTCTAAGTTCCTTTTTGTTTTTGATATGTGAACAGAACATTTTGCTAGATACCTTTGATCACAACATTTTTTTTATACATTGCTAACGTCTAGTAAATATATAATATTAGTAAAATTGAACTATTTCCCATTTCTATGAGGACCTACCCAAGCACTTTGATATCCAATGATCTAAATCACTGTGGAGACCAGTCAACTCATTTTTATTTGTTTTAATATTACAGCATTTGACTTGTGGCTCCATCCAAGAGGAAGGTGTAAGCCATAACAGTGAAGGATGAGGCAATGTGAGTTTTATAAGCTTAGTTTATTTATTTAATGAATAAACTACTGCAATACAGCAAGTATGACTCTGATGCTGCCTTGTTTCACAGTGGGAAGAATTAATTATAAGAAAAATCAAAACCTGATCAGCTGTGCGTAGGTAAAGGTGTTACAAAGTATGACCCAAGCATTTCGAAAATCAAAATTAACCAGCGCACAATGACCTGACTTTACTGTGTGAATCTATCAGGAGCGAACAACACATTTCGCCTGTAGCTTCTTCAGGTTGGCTCAGTGACCCGAGCATATGGGAGCAGTGAGCTAAACTTGATTTTGTTGGCAGATGAATGTGCTCAGAGAGAAAATATCTGGGTTTTTTAGTTTTTTTTTTTAGTCTTACCTCATGAAAACTTTTTTCTGCATAACACAATAATGATTGCACAACATGGAAACCATTAAAAAAAAAAGAATGAATTTCATCTCACTCTTTCAATACACTATAATTATGCTTCTCTGTACTTTTCCTCTTCCCTTTGTTTTCCATGATATACAATATAAGATTATTGCAGATTGGAGTACAGTAATTGGATCATTCTTCCTGTTGTTAGAATATATAAGAAAAATACAGTGTGCACAACCTGGAGGATGCAATTGGTGATGAATAACCTGAAGTTTCAAAATCAGACATTCACTGTATGCAAGGTAGTACAAAATTAAATTAAAGTCTGTTCAATGACAAGTCGGTTTGTAGCTGTCATCAGAGTTAGTCATACAATTTAAGTTCATTTAATAATTTAAGTTATAAATTAGAATAATTTGTTTGGTTAAAAATATATTTATTTTGCTTATTAACATGAATATAAGTTAGAATATACACATAAAACATATATTAAAAGAGCTGTGTAATATTTTAATAGCGGAACAAAAGTTCTTTGTGTTGTCGCGGGTGGGACTGTTTTGGTTGGTTGCACACTGAGCAGGACCACAGGTGGAAAAAGTTCGGTTTTGGCAGAGAGGATGGACATTGAAGGGTTGCTTTCTGTATTGAAGTCTGGAGGTTTCCTTACCCCTTTAGTTCACGCGGCCAATGAGGTAATCAAGTTTATTTATATTTGTATATTTGGAATTATTTGTGTAGCTCAGCAGCTAACTACACTGTTAGCTCGGCTGCTAGCTCGGCTGCTAGCTCAACGGCTAACTCGGTTGCTAGCTCGGCGGCTAACTCGGTTGCTAGCTCGGCGGCTAACTTGGTTGCTAGCTCGGCGGCTAACGATGCTGTTAGCTCGGCTGCTAGCTCGGCGGCTAACTTGGTTGCTAGCTCGGCGGCTAACGATGCTGTTAGCTCGGCTGCTAATTCGGCTGCCAACTCATCTAACTGGATAACTGTAGACAGAATCATCCCTGTGTTCCCCGGTCACATACAAAGCGGGGAACATAGGACCCGGGTAACAAAGGGATGATCCCACTGCATGTTACCTTACCGAAGCTTCAATTCTAATTATTCATTAGTTAATTAGCTTTGTGTTTTAGTTAAAATAATTATGTAAGATGTATTTTATTTGTGACATATCTATTTAGTAGTAAATTATTATTCTCTGTGAGAATTTATGTCTGTAAATTTATAATTTTGTATTCATCCAGTTCTCACTGTATGTTGACGGTATGGATGCAATAAATTCCTTGTATTCGTGTTTTAACTGGAGGGAGTAATACGGTTCTATATTGGTAATGTCAGCCACGTAGTTTTACAGACTTTGATAGAAAAATGTTTCCACTCAGTTCGGCTTTTATTTATGCACCACCGAATGGTTTCTGCCACAAGGTCTGTAGTTATCATGCATCATCATAGTTTATTTTAAAGAGGATTATATCCAAAATAGATGAGCTGTTTATTTCTCAAGAATTAATGGCACCCATGGCAAGTAAAATACCACTTTACCAATCATTTGAGCGTAAACCACAGTCAATCACTTAATCCATCTTTCAAGCCTTTTCATTTCACTTTAAGGGGGCAATTCACTCAAAATAATAATACATACAAAAATAAGTCTGCCTTATCCAGAGTGCAATCTATCCATCCAGATCATTTTGGTGTTATTCACCTTGTTTTGTAGATATCTGCCAAAGAGATATCTTCTGTCACTCCAATACAATGAAGCTGAATGACACTCAAAGCACCAAAGAAATACATTTTTTACATGTTTTTTCTTTAGTGAAATCATGACCTGCTTACTCAAAAATAATCCACAGACCTTGTTGTGAGCAGTTTTATAAAGGCACTCTTTTCTACCAAAATACAACCTCCATAATAATGAATGGTTTACTTCGGTAGAAAACAGTCCCTATCAAACAGTCATTGCTTTCTTTGGTGCTCTGAGTGCTGCAAACCGAGAGCACTGCAGGTCCATTGTATTGTAGTGACAGGAGATTTCTCCAAAACTAGACGAATCACAAGCAATCTAGAAGGATAGATACTGCTCCGGGTAAAGGGGGGAGAGGGGGTGGTATTGTTTTTAATTTTGGGTGAATTGGCCCTTCAAGCAAAAGCGGTTATGATTTTGATAACACTATAGGTGGTGGAGGTTTCATAATCCTAACACCCCAAAAAAATCCTTTTTATGTGAAATGTACGTGGCTTAATTTGATGCTCATGGTCAAATAATGCCATATGAAGGTTTTGAAGACATGAATCATTAGAAAATTGTATGTTTTTCATTTGCAGTACAGCCATCACCTGTCTTTTAAGGACTGTACATTTAAATATTTACAAAGAAACAGTCACATATATATTGTCTAATTTCTAAAGCATCTGATAGCATCTTTATTGGTAGCATAAGACAACTTTCTTCTAAGTGAATTAATTGTTGGAAAGTCTCAAAGTTTAGTCCAGGGGCGTCAAATATACGGCCCACCAAGGGTTGCGATCCGACTCACTTGCCATCCAGTGCTCTTTTCTTTCCTTCCATCTGTCCTTCCTACCTTCCTTTTTTCGTTCGTTCCTTCCTTCCTTCCTTCTGTCCTTCTTTCCATCTGCCCTTCCTTCCTTTCTTCCTTCTGTCCTTCCGTCCATCTGTCCTTCCTTCTTTCCTTCCTTCTGCCTGTCTGTCCGTCCTTCACTATCTCTCTTTCCTACCTTTCTTCCCTCTTTCCTTTTGCCTGTCTTTCCTTTCTTCCCTTATTTCCTTCATTCCTTTTTTCCCTCCATCTTTTTAATGATCCGGCCCACATAAGATCAAATTGGTCTGTATGTGGCCCTTGAATGAAAATTAGTTTGACAACCCTGGTTTAGTCTTTCTGGCAAACACTTACTGTATGGCAAGCCTGTAGCATTGTGTGAGTAAACTCCTATTTTCACATGCGCAATAGTTTTTGGTAGCATTTGGCAAACTGTTATAGCAACGTGTGGTAAAAAGTGTGGTTTCTATTTTTTGCCACAGTTTTTGGTGTGCTAGCGGACAGACGTTAACGCTAATGCCAGTATAGCTAACACTAATAGTAGATTAGCGCCAATTAAAATACATTTATAGCCAAAATAAAGTCATCATAATAGGCCTATATGTACCTTGTATTACGATTGCATAGAGAAATTAAAATTTAACTGGAAGAAAACTAGTATAGTTTCAGTCGTGGTGCATTTGTGCCCTCTTGTGGCCAAAATGAGTATTACAACTACCAACGCTGAGAGAGAAAAAAGCCTCATAAAAAAGTTTTATTCTGCCAAAACTTTTTCCATCTTTTTTGTCACAAATAAAAAAAGAAAATAAATTGGATCCCCAGAAAAAAAGAGAAAGGAAAAAAAATCAGCACTTCCGTTACTTTCCCCTACTATAAAGTGCTAAATCATGTTTCCTGGACCAACAGCCGGAGATGAAACAGATTAAAAAAAGATCTTCTGATCTGACTTCAGGTCAGGACAGAGCAAAATGATTTCCTAAATTAATAGAGTAGCTCTTTTTTCTTTAAAGTATTATTTTTGGCTGTTAGCTGAAATCAAATAAAAACAGAAACTGCATTTTCATCTAAAAAAAAAACCTAACAAAAATCTCTGAAACTCAAATGTCGAACTGAGCATCTTGACTGGCTGCTCACACACACACACACACACACACACACACACACACACACACACACACACACACACACACACACACACACACACACACACACTGCCATTGTCTCTTTTGTATTCTCGGCTCATTTCTCACCCCTCCCCGCCCCCCCCATTCTACCTCCTCCACTCTTTTTCTATTTTGTTTCACTCTCATTTTCCGTCCTTCACTGTGCTGTTATCTAATGGAGCTCCGCTGTGATGTGCAATGCTACGTGAGATGGCAGCAGAGCAGATAGGTGAAAGCCACTTTGTCATCACTAAAACCCACCTGCACTTCCAACATGCTCATTAGAATGTTTTTGCCTCTCTTTTGATCGCTCGCCCCGCTGTTTTTTGTGCAGCTCGAACCTCCCCCCCCCCCCCCCCCTCCACCACCACCACCCGCCGGTTGCCGAGCTTTGTTCCCGAAATGTCAAATTGCCATCAGGTCGCTGACAAACGCTGACACTGATTACAGAGTGAAGGCCTGGACAAACAGCTCAGGATGGGCAAGAGCTGGAAAAAGTGACATGAGAAGGAAAAGGAGAAGTCCTCGCAACCTCTCCGCCTGTCAACCTGAGCCATTATTATCTAGCCACGGGTTGCCAGATCTGAGCTGAACCCACACATTTCAGCTCTTAATCTGATCTGAGAGCATCTGAGTGAAATTTATGTCATTATTTCCACCTGTGTAACCAGACTCACACTCACTGTAAGCCTTTTACCCAGCAGGTGAGGGTTTGACTAAGACAACAGTTGTCATTGCTGCCAGGACATTGAGTTATAAGGGAAGTAGGAGCCAACACATTACTCAGTTCTCCTAAAAAACACCCTATGACCATCAAAATTAATAAAGTATCTACTCTGATGTGTACTTGAATATAATTATGATAACTAAGAAAAAAAACCCTACAGACAGCTGAAGTCCAGAAGTAGGACAACCTCATTAAAAATCACACTGACATTTATATTTATATCTCTTCTAATAACTATAAAATTCAGCCTCGGTTGTCATGTCATGTGGCTCGCTTCATATGTTTAGATAAGGAGGGGAGTTCCATCTACCGTAATATCAATGTTTATTCAATATTTATGTTTTTTTTGGCAGCCTTTAATGAACGTCGTTGAGATGTTTGTGGGCTAAATGTCACGGCTCGATGGAGTAGAGTTTCATGAGTGAGTGAAGAGGTGGCAGCAAATTCAGAAATGTCTTTAATAACAGCAGCAAATGGATATAAAAGTCCCATTCATTTTCCCCATAGACAATGTTATGTGACTTATAGTTTGAGCACTGGTTTAAATCATCAGGACAGCTGTGTTAGAAAATATCTGCATACAAATTTAGGGGTAGAAGATCATTTAGCTTAAATTCGGTCTTGTCTCGTGGCTTACAGCAAGTAGAAGCTAAAGATTATGGTGTTTGAGAAAGTTTTATAAAATACAGATACAGTTTTAAAGTCTGGGCCCAGATGTATTTCATAGATTTAGAGGTACTGGACCAAAAATGGCATCCATTCAATCCTACGAATATTGATTGATCAAATTGCTTTACTCATCTTAAGGAAAGTTTTACAAATACAAAACCTCTATGGATCAAAAATTCATAACAGAAAGAGTCATAATTTACCTTGTCTGCTGTTAGAGGTGTCCTATCAATAGTTTTACAGACGTCTCTTTTATAATGGTGGTCAATGGAGAAAATGTTTTTTGGGCCACAGGGGGGATTCCTTGTTACAATAATGCGAGTGACCATTGGGGAAAATCAGTCAATGGGCTATACAGCTCTTCAACTTCATTATGCTCTTAGTTGCACCTCTGACTAGGTTCTTCTCCATAGCAACAGCAGCTGAGGCTCATGAGTATTGTATTTTTTAACCATCCCCAAAAATCACAGACAAAAGTTTCTCAGTAACTTAGTAAAAATAATTGAAACAGGTGATCATAATATGAAGCTATATCATTGTTACATTATCCAGGAGAGTCCCGTGTTTCTGTGTAAGAGATTGTTTAAAGAAAACTCTTAAAGTCTGTGTAAAGTAAGAATAAATGTGTTCTGAGTTTGACATACCACAGAAAAGTGTGTTGTTAACCACCCTGCCAAATTTGAATGATAAAAAAAATCGCCAAATATATGGAATTAGGCTTCAAAGTTGTGTAAAAATCAGCCTCTGTCTCTGCTCCCAAATGCTGTGGGCGTGGCCGCCGAGTTCTCTGAAACCCCGCCCCCTACCAAGTGTCACCTGTCAATCAAAGTCACCACCTCAACCCGAAACATCGACGCTACAGATCTTTCTGCCGCTAGCTCAGCGGCTAGCTCAGCGGCTAGCTCAGCTAACTGGCTAACTGTAGACTGTAGTAGTAGCAGTGTTAGATGTAGTAACAATAACTGGCCACTAGGGTGAGAAACAGTTTAAGGCTCTATCTCCACAATTCAGTACTGCATAGTTATCAGCCTTTTCACATGTTTTCTGTAACCATTTTCCAACATGTATAATATGTTTAGAAGTAAATCAATAAATCAACTGACTTTACACAGACTTTAAATGTGGAAAAAAACACTTAAGATAACCAGCAGACCTTCAGAAGGCGCAAATGTTTAACACATATCATAAACTATCTGTGTGTGGGTGGACAGAGTATTAGCAGCTCATACAAATAGTAATTAATTTCAAACACTGATCAAAGACTTTGATATGATTTGGGTCATATAAAATATACGGTTTGAATCGCCTCGGAGGAAATGTTTTCACGTGTTGCTGTGAGTTTTGACAGTCTGATTAATTTCCATCAACACATCTGTTAGCTGTACATAATCTGTTTTATAATGAGAGCAAAGTATGTGATGTATAAGAGCTTTTAGTGACTCAGCAAGTGTTGATCTCACCATAAACAACATGTGGCATCAAACAGTGCTTATCTTATCAAGCTACTGATGCCTAAATAATACATTAATATCCGATGAATCGCACATAGATGTTGCTTTTAGTTATTGCAATTTTGGGCTCTTGTTGGTTATTTTGACCCTTTTTTTGTTTCTATCCTTAAAATGTTGTTTTATTTAACTTATTTCCTGATATTTGTTTATTTTATGTATTTTCTTCCTCTTGTTTTGTTGATAAATGTGATTTTATATTGTTTATTTTATTGTAGCTGTTGTTGTGTGGACCCCAATGAAGACTAGCTATCACTATATGGAAGATAATGGGGATCCAAATAAAGAATAAAGAATAGTCTTCTATAACTACGAGGTTCTCTATATGTTACTTAACCAATGTCAATGCAAATGTAAGCTCAGTAACATAATTACATTCTTCTATCTTTAAAAATAATACAAAAAATAGCTAGTTCTTGGCACAGATAGTCGTAATTATGAGATGCTAAAAATACAGAAAAAATATCACAATCTAATGGACTGTGCCTTAAAACTACTGGTTCAAATTGGTGGAGTTTTAGTTATTTTAGATTTTTCATCTATTAAATCAGAAAATAAGGAATAAATTTCACAATGTGATGGATGGATTACCTTAAAATTGGTTCCCCAGAAGATTAAAGACTGTGTTAAGTGAATTCACGCTTTAGTGGGCCGGTCTGAAAAATCACCGCCCCTGCTGCTGTAGAGGTATAAATACATTCAGCCCACACTACTACTACTACTATAGTCTAACGTTAGCCAGTTAGCTGAGTTAGCCTCTGAGTTAGCTGCCAAGCTAGCTGCTGAGTTAGCCACCGAGCTAGCCGCTGAGTTAGCAGTAGAAAGCTCCCAGATGTAGCATCCATGTTTCTGGTAGAGGTGGTGACTTTGATTGACAGGTGACACTTGGTAGGGGGCGGGGTTTCAGGGAACTCGACAGGCACGCCCACAGCGTTTGGTAGCAGAGAAAGAGGCTGATTTTTACACAACTTTGAAGCCTTATTTCATATTTGGCGATTTTTTTAATCATTCAAATTTGGCAGGGTGGTTAACAACACACTTTTCTGTGGTATGTCAAACTCAGAACACATATCTAGTTATTCCAGATTGTTTTATTATTTCATTATTTACTACTACTACTATTCAACCCATTTCCTCAACTAACATCAATAAGACCTGACATACTAAGCGAACAACTGTGACATATATGCATTGGCCCTGACCTGCTAAATATGCATACATGCATATTTCTGTCATAAATCTAACCCTGGGGAAGTAAAGCTAGTTGAGTTTTCAGTCTTTCAACTTTTTTCAGTCTTTCATTTATTCTTCCAGGTAGAGAGTGAAGCAGAGAGCGGAGGACATTCAGCAGCAGACGCATCGTGTCTCTGCAGAAAGAGCATTCAGCAGGGAGCGCACTTTCCTTCTATTTTATTTCCTAAAATATGAGCCTGAATAAGGTCAGAGAATAACCTTTGAAGTAGTGCACTATAAACCACACAAGGGCTGAGAGAGAGAGAGAGAGAGAGAGAGAGAGAGAGAGAGAGAGTGTGTGTGTGTGTGTGTGTGTGTGCTGTGACATTTCCTTCATCCTCTAATTTGAAGGCGGTCCACTTTAAAGATATTGGAGGTGGAAGGACTCTGTGTTCTAGTGTTTTAGAAGAGTTTATCATCTGTTGACCTTCTCAGCCACAAAAGCCACAAACTAACAGAAAGGAAAGAAAGAAAGGGAAAGAGAAAAAAAGGGAAAAAAGGAAAACGGCAACTGCTTTCTTTTGTGTTCAAATAAAGATGGTGTGTGTCACGCAGCAGCTTGTGATCAGAGCAAACCAACCTTTGCTCTGTACAAACAGTATGTCGGCTTTAATCTGAAGACGTTATCTTTCGGCTGATTGGTTGCTGTTCCCTTACCGGTCGCACAGGTCTCTGCTGCACACACAAAGTTTCATGACTCACACTTTGGGGGCACTTCAAGGCTTTAGATGGACAATAAAACTCTACTAGTCTGGTTGAATAGTGAGTTCTTTGATTAAATGTCAAAGGCAAAGGTCTGTGTGCATAAAAACGAAGGGAGCCCCTGAGATAAAAAGACCCCTGAGGTAAAAAATTGGTCCAAAACATCCAAATAATTAAAACTGACGGGCTATACTAACAGGAGACTTGAGTGCATATGTGAATAGGAGCTAGTGATAAACTAATAGTCCCATTATGATCCCAAGTTAACTCATTTCAGCACACTTATTGTACAAATTGTATTTCAATCAGGAGAGACCAGAGAATGAAGTAAAATAATGTTGATTATGCAGATGATATTAATGATTAGGTATTGTCAAAGTCTTTGGCGCTTGGACTCTGCAGGGAGAATTTTTGAATCAAAGGTCATAAGTCCTGAGCATCAGCATGATAGATCCCCCCCCATGGAGTCCAGACACTGCTGGTGGTGGCTGATGACATAGATCAATCAATCTCGGTCCAAATCACAACAAAGTCATCTTGAGGCTGAAACTGATCGGGCTGATGAAGGTGAAGTGATGCATTGAGGAATCTGAAGACTGGGTGGTGATGTGGAAGAAAGCACCTGAGCAGAGAGGGAGAAGATTTAAAAAGACAACTGCAATATGAGAGGCTGACAATGAAGGTGTGACACTGCTATTGGTTGACCAGGTGATGTGAATGGCTGATGTGTCAATTAATGCTCCAGAAATAACAGCAAGTAAGATATGAGCTTTGACAGAGATCAGTATGAGCTGTGAGAAGGTCCTGTCTGAACTTTTGCTAGCTTCATTGTAATTGTTTAGGGGAGCGTGTCTAGGCCCTATATTTCAGGAACCCCTTAACAGAATTGCTTCAAATTTAGTAAACGGGGGTTAAAGGGGAGGAAAAAATAGCCTGGCTAATAAAACCCTACCTCAATCTCATGTGAGTCTCTGGCGAGGAGCCGTTCGTTTCCTCGTATTTAAGGCGGGATCAATGAATGTCGATCAAATGCTTCTGTAAGCTATACTGGACAAACTTACAGCCAATCATGTCAACGACAGACGTTGACGTATTCAGTCCAGGCGAGGAGTTCTGGTTCTCTGATATGAGGCCAACGCAGAAGTAACTTAGGGCTGCATTCTATCAAAAGGCCACCAGGGGGCGACCGTCTCTATACAAGTCAATGGAGAATTCACCAACTTCTCACTTGATTTCTAACCTCAGTAAACGTTTTGAAAATGTGTTTATGGTCTCAATCGCTAGTTTAAAGCCTTCTTCAATGCAGTATGATGTTCATTTGGGACATTTTGGCCTCCCTGATTTTATATGTGACGATAAAGCAGGGTATGCATTAGGGCGTGGCTACGTCCTGATTGACAGGTTGATTGCACAATGTCCTTGAGATCCAGCCCACGCAACCATAGCAACCTCCCCGCTCCGCCCATGGCCTCGCTCATAGCCATATAAGTACATCCGTGTTTTTATTTTTCCCAGCATGCACCTGAAATTTTCAAGATGGCGCTACCTAGATTAGAAACTATTGGCTTCCGAGCAGCAGTCCACAAACCAATGGGTGACGTCATGGATGTCACATCCATTTCTTTTATACAGTCTATGTGGTTATCCAATCCATCATTAGAGAAGTAATGCCTTGTTCATGTCATATTGTAGTGACTGTCATTACTATATTCTGACTCATAATAGGCATTCAAGTCGACCTTAAAGCCATAAATACGATTGAAAGCACTTAATGTGGAAGTACCTGAAAAACCAAGCAAACATTGATGCGTCACATCGGTCGAAGTCCATCATTAAATGTGACTAAACACACACACACAAAAATAAATCTTCCAGCAATTTCATGTCTGTGTGTTTATGTTTTTTGTGTTTGTTTAAGAGGTGTATGAATAGAAGTGTAAAATAAATAAGGCATATGATGATTTTTTTCTTACCGCAGCGTTTATCGACTGCAGACTGTGTACACAAAAAGCTCTCAGACTCTGATTCTTCTTTAATTGGTTTTGCCTTGTAAACAAATATCCTCGAATAAAAGCGCCATATAAATGCAGCAATTGTGGTCGAAGTCTGATAGAATATATTCAATAGTAAAATAATCTCCTTTTATAGTGATACAAATAAATAAATAAATAAATAAATAAACTATATGCAATCACCAGAAACATATAAGAGTGATCAATTATGTTTTCCAAGACCTAAAACTGATTATTTGAAAGATAATGTTCTGTACAGGGCTTTTTCAGACTGCAATCTTTTTACTCAGACACATTTGTAATGTAAAAAACAAGTGTAGTTAATATGGTGTAACAGCAGAAGATAAAGGGAAGCCAATTAACTCAAAAGTATCTTGCATAGGTTGGAGATTTTGCTCTAGATGGAGCTCGGCTTTTAGTTTCCTTCTATTCCAGTTGTTGTGTGAAGCTGCAGGTTAAACATGTTTTGGACATGATAATGATGATGATGATGATGATGATGATGATGATGATGATGAAGCTTAAATTAAAACTGTGAGAGGATTTTCCAAAGTGGAAATGCCAAAAAAGGGTTCACAGGTCTGTCAGGACCCTGAATGAACACTGAAACCTGTTTTTCTTTGTAAGGTGCTTCACAAAAGCTGGAAACACATTATAAAAACGTTTAACCCTCCTGTTGTCCTTGAGTCAAGGAAGGAAGGGAGGGAGGAAGAAGAAAGGAAGGAGGGAAGGAAAAGAGGGAGGAAAGAAGAAAGGAAGGAGGGAGGAAGCAAGCAAAGGAGAGAGGAAAGAAGAAAGGATGGAATTTAGGGAAGGAGGAAGGAAAGGAATTGACCCTGTCTGTTTTGGCTGTTCTTTCTTTTCCTCCCTTCCTTCCTTCATTCTTTCCTCCTTCACTCCTTCCTTCCTTCCTTCCTTCCTTCCTTCCTTCCTTCTTTCCTTCCTTCCTTCCTTCTCTACTCCATCCTTCCTCCCTTCCTTCCTTCCCTCCTCCATTGTTTCCTTCCTTCTTTCCTCCCTCACTCCTACCTTCCTTCCTTTTTTCCTCAATCCTTCCTCCCTTCCTTCCTTGTTTCTTTCTTTCCTCCCTCCCTCCTACCTTCCTTCATTCCTTCCTTCCCCCCTCACTCCCTCCCTCCATCCTTCCTCCCTCCTACCTTCCTTCCTTCTTTCCTCCATCCCTCCTAACCTTCCTACCATCCTTCCTTCTTTCTTCCCTCCCTCCTACCTTCCTACCTTCCTTCCTTCTTTCCTTGATCCTTCCTCCCTTGTTTCCTTCCTCCCTTCCTCCCTCATTTCCTGATCATCTACTTTTAAATGACTGTGTGGAAACACTGTGGATTTGGTCCTCCATCACTTTACATTGAAACACATTTGAAGATCTTTTAATAGTCAGTATGAACAGGAGGAATGATTACAACCAGAACAAACCTCTTTCACTCTTCATTTGGACGCCTGACTGCTGTTTTAAGGCACATTAGAAAAATAGTGAACCCGCCCTTTAAACATTTCAGCTTCTCTTGTCATGAAAACTCATTTCCTCAGCTTGCATCAGGGAGCGGCGGCCTCCGTCATCGCTCAGACAAATGGCGTCGCAATTTTCTTTTCACCTGTTTTGTTTCTTTTCTGAGTTGTGACACCGTTAAGCTATCTGCTCAGTCCAGGTTTCCCACCTCTCACTTTGTCTCTCTTTGCCATTAGTAGCTGGCTCGTCCTGTGACACTCCAATCCAAAACGTATCTGCCTGCGACTCGAGACTCGTTGACGCTCTCTGAGGTTTGTTTATCATGTTTTTATTTTCAGAATAGAAATGCATTTGTTTGCATCTGTTCCCTCCAGAGGGGGGAGAGGGGATGACAGATGTCGCCATGTTGGCTCTGGTTGTTCCTGATCAGCCACCGGCGACGCCACAACTCCCATCCATCAGAGCAGGTCGGTCGCTGTCTTGTCACACACACACACACACACACACACACACACACACACACACACACACACACACACACACACACACACACACACAGAGACACACACACACACACACACACACACACACACTATGTATACATACATAGAGAAGACAAGTATGACAAGTATGCATATGTGTGTACGTACAAAAAGACACACCATTTGAGTACACACAGAGACACACAGGATATGAGTATACACACACACACATATATACACAAACCATGGGGAGTAAATGGGCTGCAGTTGCCATAGAAACACTTGAGTCCCACAACATCCATTCCAGAGAGCCTTCAGAGAAAAAAGAAGTGTTTGTCTCATTTTTCAGATGTGTGTATCTCAACATAAAGAGCCACAAACACACACACACACACACACTGAGAGCCTGTGTGTGTGTGTGTGACTGAGCGTGAGTGTGCGGTGGATCCCCCTCTGTGATCACAAAGAGCAGCTCTCATCCCTGAGAATCCCATTTCACGGCCAGGCTTAGCGATGCTGGTGTGTTATTGTGTGTGTGTGTGTGTGTGTGTGTGTGTGTGTGTGTGTGTGTTAGTGCGTGTGTGTTTGTGTATTAGTGGTGGGCTGCTGCTGCCCATACAGGTTGGGATTATTTCAAATAAGATGTGAAATTCCTTCAACAAACCAATTGGAAGACACAGTTCTTATGTACTTCATATATTTTTTAATTTATTTAGGTTTTTATATTTCAGATTAACATTTCTAACGAGCCTGTCCTCCTGAGAGAAAAGACACAATCAGTCAGAAATGTAAGTGCCCCAAAGCAGCACATGTAGGGAGCCAAGTAGGAAATCAGCTGACGTTATTATAGAGTGACAAAGTTCACATGGGGAGAAGGGTCAGTGTGGATCGGTCGGCCTTTGAACCGGGATAATGTTCCTCATTTCCCTTTTACATGAACACGAATGTTGTCTGACCCTAAGGAAGCAATTCATTAAATTTAATTAATAATTTATTTAAGCACAAAGCATAATCTTTACCTAATCAATGTTTTTTTGTATCTTAACCTGAGCAGACCTTAGTTGATTGATTTTGATCGTCTATTGTGAGTTTAACAACATTATAGGAATTCAATACTAAATCATTGGAGCACTTTTTTTAAGAGGATACAACATGCACATTTCCAGGTCTATGTTTAATCTGAGGCTCTACTGGAATAACTACATTATTTATAGTTCATAAAACCTCTTATTAACCCTCCTGCTGTCCTCGAGTGAAGGGAGGAAGGGAGGAAGGGAGGAAGGAAGGGAGGAAGAAGGGAGGGAGGAAAGAAGGAAGGAAGGAGGGAGGGAAGGAAGGAAAGAAGGACAGAAGGAAGGGAGGGAGGAAAGAAGGAAGGAAAGAAAGACAGAAGGAAGGAAGGAAAGAAAGACAGAAGGAGGGAGGGAGGGAGGACAAGAAGGAAGGGAGGAAGGAAAGAGGGAAGGAAAGAAGGACTGAAGGAAGGGAGGGAGGAAAGAAGGAAGGAAAGAAAGACAGAAGGAAGGAAGAAGGGAGGGAGGAAGGAAGGAAGGAAAGAAAGACAGAAGGAGGAAGGGAGGGAGGACAAGAAGGAAGGGAGGAAGGAAAAAGACAGAAGGAGGAAGGGAGGAAGGAAAGAGGGAAGGAAAGAAGGACAGAAGGAAGGAAGGAAGGAAGGACAGAAGGAAGGAAGGAAGGAACAGTCAAAACAGACGGGGTTAAACGCCTTATTTATCTTAGTCTGGTCCTTTATGCAGCTCCTCAGTTCAGCCTCTGTCAGAAACAGGCTGTTTTAGCTCCTGTCTCTTTAATGAGTCCCCTAACTTCTCAAATACATCTGAACAGCAGCTCTGGGTTTAGTGTGGACCTTTGGATCATGTTTAACATCAACATCTGACATTTATAACACTATAAAAATAACAATAAGTCACAAAAAAGCACCATACATCCCCTTTAAAATCAATAAAATTTACTTTAAAAGAAAAAAAAAAATCAATAGAAAAGTAATCAGTTGCCAAGTAGCCGATACGCAGGGTGCTACAGGTTGTGGTCTCACATTATTTACAAGGAGCACTTATAACACACCCGCTAACTCTCACTGGCTGGAGTTCAGTGGAAAGAGTAACCCATAATCATTCATACAAGGTATCATCATGGGGTTAGCAATAAGGTGGGAACAGGTGGATGTGGAGCCTGAGGGAAGTTAAGAGAGAGAGGAAGTACATGGTGATAAATGCCTAAAAACACATAAAGTGACAAATACATTAAGAATACCTTAACCCTCCTGTTGTGTTCGAGTCAAGGAAGGAAGGGAGTAAAGGAAAGAAGGCAGGGAGGGAGGAAGGAAGGAAGGAGAGAGAAAGGAAGGAACGACAGAAGGAAGAAAAGGGGGATGAACGACGGAAGGAAGGAGGGAAGGAAAGAAAGACAGAAGGAAGGAAGGAGGGAGGGAAGGAAGGAAGGGAGGAAGGAAAGAAGGAAGGAGGGAAGGAAAGAAGGAATGAAGGAAGGGAGGACAGAAGGAAGGGAGGACGGAAGGAGGGAAGGAAAGAAAGACAGAAGGAAGGAAGGAGGGAGGGAAGGGAGGGAGGAAAGAAAGAAGGAAGGAGGGAAGGAAAGAAGGGAGGAAGGAAGGAAAGAGGAAAGGAAGGACAGAAGGAAGGAAAGAAGCAATAGCATTAAGGTGGAAACAGGTGGATGTGGAGCCTGAGGGAAGTTAAGAGAGGAAGTACATGGTGATAAATGCATAAAAACACAGAAAGTGACAAATACATTAAGAATACCTTAAAGAAGCAGGCTCAGAATATACAGTACATGTCAATATGAGGAGAGATGTCTTCATAAAACCTCTTATTAACCCTTCTGTTGTCCTCAAGTCAAGGGAGGAAGGAAGGAGGGAAGAAAGAAGGAAGGAATGGAGAAAGAACAAAGGAAGGAGGGAAGGAGAGAAAGACCAGAAGGAAGGAGGGAGGGAAAGGAGGGAGGAAAGAAGGACAGAAAGAAGGGAGCATGGAGGGAAGGAAGTAAGGAAAGAAAGGAGGGAAGGACAGAAGGAAGGAAGGAGGTAAGGAAGGAGGGAGGGAAGGGATGGAGGACAAAAAGAAGGAAGGAGGGAGGGAAGGGATAGAGGAAAGAAGGAAGGAAGGAGAGAAGGAAGGGAGGAAGTCTGTTTTGACTGTTCCTTCTTTCCTCCCTTCCTTCCATCTGTCCTTCCTCCCTCCTACCTTCCTTCCTTCCATCTGTCCTTCCTTCTTTCCTCCCTTCCTCCCTCCCTCCTTCTTTCCTTTTTCATTCCCCCTTCCTTCCTCTTTTCCTTTCTCCCTCCCTCCTTCCTTGTTTCCTCCCTCCCTTCTTTCCTTCCTTCTTCCTCCCTTCCTCCCTCCCTTCCTTCCTTGACTTGAGGACAACAGGAGGGTTAAATCCATTTTTTTTAATATTACAGTTAGAAACAATAAAATAACAGTCAAAAAAAATGAGTTACCCTCCCAAAAAAATGTGTACTTGAAAAGAGTGGATTTGCATCGGAAACAAGCGACTTGTTTTAAAGAAAACATTTTTCAGATCAGAGTCTCAGACGGAAACAAGCAGCCTGGTTTTAGATGGAGATTTTCACACAGCAATTATAGGTTTGCTGTGA
Organism: Scomber japonicus; assembly: GCF_027409825.1. Classification (NCBI taxonomy): domain Eukaryota; kingdom Metazoa; phylum Chordata; class Actinopteri; order Scombriformes; family Scombridae; genus Scomber; species Scomber japonicus. Next base: position 31,061,558 of record NC_070585.1, on the reverse strand, counting down.
AGGCTGGATTGCTTTCAAAAGCTCTTTTCTCTCAGGCTGAAATTTAAATGTTATAAAAAAACAGAAGAAGAAAAGAGGGAAAGTCAGACGCTGATGAGCTCCATCTAACTCTGCATCCTCTCTTTTGTTTCTCACTGGAACCAAAAAAGAAAGAAAGAAAAAAGAGAAAGATTTGGATTGAGAGAAGCTGGCAAACTGTATTACAGCAGCACAAGTGATAAGATGCAAGTCCTGGATCAATTGTAGAGCGGGTCAAAGGTCAAAGGTCAGAGCTTCCCAGACAATAGCAGGAGCTCAGAGGATGATGGAAGATGGAAGATGGAAGATGAAGGAATAAAAAAAAAAGGGAAACACAGAGCAGAGAGAAGAGAGGAGGGAGAACAGTGAATGAGAGTGAAGCAGTTTGAGGCTTTAAACAGACAAATCCTCCACGCCGAGCAGATAAAGAAGACAAAGTGAGGGAAGAAAGGATGTTTCTCTCAAACTGAATCCATACAGAGTGGCTGTTGCCTCTGCCTCCGCCGCCGCCACCGCCGCCATGGCAGAATACCAATCAGAATTTTTTTTTTTTTTCCCCGTGCATCGTGCAGAGATTCATTCGCCGTCTCCGGCTCGAAGATGAACGACCTGGAGGAGGCGAGTTTATCTGACGGATCAGGAGCTGCTACAGTACAGAACAACAATGAGCTGCACTTACTGTAGCGCCTCGCCTCCGAAAACCTGCAACCTCTCACCTGTAAGACACTCGGGATGAGCTGCGTAAGACATGGATTTTGTTTCAGGTTGCCCTTTTATACCTTATATAATCTGACAAAATCCATCATGCTGCTGCCTTTCTTTATGTGAGAGCTGCTGGAGTTTAAACCTGAGTCAAGCTAGGAGAGCACTACTTAATCAATCAATCAATCAAACTCTCATACAGGCGGAGGCAGTTCAGAGCTTCACAGAACTAATGTTAAACTTTTTAAACAATTTGAGATTAAAGCACACAATTAAAAATGACAAACATCTAATAAAAAATATAAAATATATTAAAAATATTACTATTAAATCGCTAAAATGTTCATGCTGATTATAATAACTGTAGTGTTTTTAGTGTGGAGTGTACTATATTTCATTAATTAATTCATTCCTTATTCAAACTGCTTACCCTTTAGAGCAGGGGTGTCAAACATGCGGCCCGTGGGCCAGAACCGGCACGCAAAGGGGCCCAATTTGGCCCTCTGGATAACTTAGCAAAGTATGTACATGGCAAAAAAAGTCCAACTTGAGATAATTGTTCTTGAAATCCAGGTTTGAATACCAGGGTTGTTATAGTAAAGTTTTAATATGTGTTATATACATATTATATTATTTATAGGTGATTATATGATGGTTTTAATGGTCTGGCCCACTTATGTTGAAATTGGGCCCATTAACTAAAAGGGAGAACATGCAAACTCCATATAGATTTAAAAATATTACTATTAATAATAACTGACATAAAGTATATAACAAAACTGAATACACATGTTTATATTAATTACAATTATTGCAGTATTGTTAGGGTGGAGTGTAATATATATTTGATCTTATGTAAAACTAACATGTTAGATGAACTACATTGGGAAATACAGGCTTCAAAATACCAACGACCAACCTCAAAGCAACAAGCAGTGAACACCTGTTTGACTTCCAATTAAGAGTAACCGCCTGAACAAGGTTGACAAAGAAACCTGTGAATGCCACTTCTTATTTTTGTCCTGGCTTGTGTCTCATCACGCAGCAGCCTGTAAGAAGTAAGAAGTAAGAAACCAGCTTGTGAGAGACTTTATAAATAAGTGAGAAGGGAACAAGATCATCACCAGGCTACTGAACAGGAAGTCAAAACACAGCTGCAGCAGTTGTAATGGAGGTAACACGTACGAGCAATAACACAAGGTGCAGCGGCCGTCCTCCAAGAAATAACGGCACACACCATTTGCTGTTTATCCGGGCAAGTGCTCCTGACTCGACACGAGGATTATCCGTGGAAATTGGTGTTTCAGTGACTGCTCAGACAGTGTGAGAGGACATTACATGAAGTCAACCTCTACTGACGATGTCCAAAAGAGAAAATTGGCACAAAAGTGTAAGATTAAACTTTGGTGAAGTACATGAAAGGAAACGTGATGAATACTGGAGGTGTAGTCTTTGGTTAGATGACACCAAATAAATCCGTTTGTTAGGATTAGATGAAGTCCAGCATGTTTAGACCTGACCAGGACAGAAAATATCCAAATCTAAGAGGAACATTCATATTAAACTGATATGAAATTAACTGCAGATACTGTATTTTGATCCCCAGAAGGTTTGAGTTTGGGACAAAAGGTCAACTTTACACCTTTGGGCAAAAACTGAACTTCATTTTTCTTCACAAAGTTGTAACTTCCTGTGTTTGTGATTCAAGAGTTACACTAAAAAGACCCTCACATGATGCTGTCATGCAATATTGCACAAAGTTTGGTGTTACTTTTACTAACTAAAGATGGGTCGGGGGTGTAGGGTAAGGGATGAAGGGATGAGGTCATAATCAGGGTGCCAGGTGGATGGATGGAGGTGTGGGATGCTGGACTGGTCTCATGATGGTTTAGGGAGAGGGAACCAGTGTGGGTGAGACTCTGAATGGGGGACCGCATCTTCCGCCAACGCAGAAGTAACTTAGAACTGCATTCTAGCAAAAGGCCACCAGGGGGCGACCGTCTCTATACAAGTCAATGGAGAATTCACCAACTTCTCACTTGATTTCTAACCTCAGTAAACGTTTTCAAAATGTGTTTATGGTCTCAATCGCTAGTTTAAAGCCTTCTTCAATGCAGTATGATGTTCATTTGGGACATTTTGGCCTCCCTGATTTTATATGTGACGATAAAGCAGGGTATGCATTAGGGCGTGGCTACGTCTTGATTGACAGGTTGATTGACCAATGTCCTTGAGATCCAGCCCTCGCAACCATAGCAACCTCCCCCGCTCCACCCATGGCCCCGCCTCATGCCCATATAAGTAGAATCTGTGTTTTTATTTTTCCCAGCATGCACCTGAAATTTTCAAGATGGCGCTGCCTAGATTAGAAACTATTGGCTTCCAAGCAGCAGTCCACAAACCAATGGGTGACGTCACAGATGTTAGGTCCATTTCTTTTATACAGTCTATGGTCAAAGGTGATTACTGATGTGTATAAATAGAAAATAAAAAGAGGAATGTTTCTGACAATTAAATTATTCCAACTTTATGGGCGACCGTGTACTTCTTGTGTGGAAGTAAGAGGATGTATGAGGAGTGGCCTTCTAGATAGCAAGGCATGTTTCTAGACCATGAAAGACAGCACTTCCTTATTTGGAAGATCCTGGCTCCAAACGGAAGAAGCAATGTGTTTCAGATTACTTTGTTTATCAGGTACATCAGGTACGCTTATGAACATGTGTACTCTCTACAGGTTGCTCAACATAGCTGTACTATAAGTAAACATGCACACACAAGATGTACATCCTTGACAGATGCTGCAACTCTGGCCTTCAAACCGGCTCCAATACACACATCTCTTTATATCCATCTCTATATATACAGGCGACATACAAGCTTTTAACCCTTTATATAATGTTCAGGGTCTTTTTTTCTTTATATTTGAGAGCTGTACAAACACCATGTACTCATTTCCTTTAGTCTGACTTTTCATAATGTGACACACAGTATAGAAAAATGGAAATAAAATAAAACTTTTTAAAAGTTTTTGTGCAGCTGATACACATTTTTATATATGGAAATGAGGAGAAGGAAAAGAATACAGGAAGGACAGATGGAAGGAAGAGAAGACAAGAAGGAAGGAAGGAAGGAAGAAGAAGAAAGGAAGGAAGGAAAAGAAGGAGGAGAAGAAAGAGAATACAAGAAGGAAAGATGGAAGGAAGAGAAGACAAGAAGGAAGGAAGGAAGGAAGGAAAAGAAGGAGGAGAAGAAAGAGAATACAGGAAGGAAAGATGGAAGGAAGAAAGAAAGGGAGCAAGGACAGATGGAAGGAAGAGAAGGGAAGGAAAGAAGGACGGAAGGAAGGAAGGAGGAGAAGAAAGAGAATACAGGAAGGACAGATGGAAGGAAGAGAAGACAAGAAGGAAGGAAGGAAAAGGAGGAGAAGAAAGAGAATACAGGAAGGAAAGATGGAAGGAAGAAAGAAAGGGAGCAAGGACAGATGGAAGGAAGGAAGGAAGGAAGAAGAAAGGAAGGAAGGAAAAGAAGGAGGAGAAGAAAGAGAATACAGGAAGGAAAGATGGAAGGAAGGAAGAAAGGGAGCAAGGACAGATGGAAGGAAGAGAAGAGAAGGAAAGAAGGACAGAAGGAAGGAAGGAAAAGAAGACAGGGAGGAAGAAAGGTAGGAAGGACAGACGGAAGGAAGGAAGGAAAAGAGGAAGAAGGAAACTGGGCCAGATTGGACCTTTCGATGGGCCAGTTCTGGCCCACGTACCGCATGTTTGACACCCCTGTCCTAGACCCTAAAATAGTGATTGTAAATATCTTTTTTTCTATGAGATGAATCAAACAGAAGGATTAATCACACTTCAGTCATGCTGTTTTTTATTCTTCCACATTTCCTGGTGAGTACGGAAGTTAATTAATTAATCAAACACAAGGATTATTTCAAACATGTAATATATAAAATGACTGATGGGCGAATTTATGAATGAGAATTGCTGTAAAGCCTAATTATGAGTCAGAATATGAACAATATGTGAGGGTTATAATATAAATATAAATGTAAATGCTCCTTTCATCCTTTGGTTTGTGGCCTTTTAAATCTGTTTCCCTCAGGTAAAGGTTGGTTGCGAGCCAGAAAAGGTCTCTCTCTTTGATAATGATAAATAATCCGACAAGTTTGATCTTTTAAATGAGATAATTTATGTATTAACAGCTGCTGTGAGTGTCATCGCCTCAGCGGGTTAGCTGTTGGGGGAAAAAAATAACATGTCAGGTCACATAGAGCTAGACGCTGTTCTTAATATGCTGACCAAGAAACACTCAGATACTACAATATATTCAAATGAACTCCAGCAGCGGGGTGTGTGTGTGTGTGTGTTTGTGTGTGTGTGTGTGTGTGTGTGTGTGTGTGTGTGTGTGTGTGTGTTTGATGTGAACTGAGATCAGATGGAGCAGATGGATGGTGATTGCAGATCTGTGATCCACAACAGATTAAGCAGAAGCTTCCGGCGTCATTTCACTTCTTGCTCATTTTTGAACATTTTAATGTAAATTCTCTCCTTTTTTTTTTTTTTTTTTTTTATACCTGCCTGCACGCAGCGAGAGAGAAATATCTTTTTAAGAGTCGCTCAGGCTCATTCGGTCCCATTCAATGCCAAATCATATTAGACATCAGAGAAGAAATACTGTACTACCAAATTGTATTTCATTTTTGTTCTCACAGGCGAGACAAATTGAGCAGCTACAGTCTGTTAACTGAGACAGAAATTGAACCTGGATAGGACAGATAAAGCTTTTAAGTGCTCGGCCCAAATGTTAGAGGATGAGACTAAATTGAGATTGTGATCATTGTTTTTTTTTGCCATTTGGATCCATTTCTAAACACATTAACATTCCCAAAACTCTTTATAATGAAGGAACGTGTCATCCAGTGCAGCTGTGTGGCTCATGATGTGTTTTTAATAGTTTTTGGACAACGATAAAGTTTTTAAGGCTCAGAGGAATAAAGTATATCAGGCTTTAGATACTCACATAATACTTAGAGTAGATAAGTTAACCCTCCTGTTGTCCTCCAGTCAAGGAAGGAAAGGAAGGGAGGAAGGATGGAAGGATGGAAAGGAGGAAGAAAGGGAAGGAAGGGAGGAAGAATTGGTGCTTTTTTTCAAAATAAAAGCACCAATTCTATCGTTATGGTTTTCTTAATAATAAAAGGCAACGGGTGTTTTATTTTGTGAAAATGACAGGTAGTGCACTACTCTCTACGGCTAACTTGAGTGGCTCTGAATTCTCAGGAACAAAACTTTAAACAGGTGTTATTTGGACAAATTAGCGTCACATTGTGGATCTAAAGGGCTACTTTACTTTCTTCCTAAAAAGGTTAGAAATGTGGATAAAGTGGTTTATTTACAGAGTTAGAGCTAAAATGAAATCAGCTTCAGCCTGATGATTTCAGCTCGAGTAGGAACCAAATGCATTGTGGGTAATCGTGTAGTTTACTACAGTGTAAATGGTCTGCTTACTATCTGGTCCTTTAGTGTGTAGTATGGTAGTATGTAGTATGTAGTATGCGGTTTCGAACACAGCCTATGTCTAGTCTCAGTCTCTCTCTCTCTCTCTCTCTCTCTCTCTCTCTCTCTCTCTCTCTCTCTCTCTCTCTCTCTCTCTCTCTCTCTCTCTCTCTCTCTCTCTCTCTCTCTCTCTCTCTCCTCTCTCTCTCTCTCTCTCTCTCTCTCTCTCTCTCCCTCCCTAAACTGGTTACAAACACTCCCAACACTCCTACTGTTTTCATTCTTTTCATTCTTTTATATCTCTCTGGTGGAGAGTGGAGGCCTTTTAACAGGAAGAGTAGAAACCACCTTTTTTTTTTTGATGAGTCAGCGTTTTCATTTCAGCCATGCAAATACAAAAAAAAATGCAAATTCCCCATATAAGAACATGAATGAATGAAATGAAAACAATCCCATTTCCATTCATCAGACTCAAACTGTTCCCAGGTCAAAGATGCATCAGCTGCACACGTTAGATTTGGGTTTTCAGCTGCTGCTCCTGGATTCAGCTCAAACCTTCTCCTTGAAACTCTGTTATCTGCTCTGCCTCCTCCCCCTCCTCCTCCTCCTCCTCCTCCTCCACCGGCTGACAAGGGATATTATTTATATCCTGGAGGTGTAAGAGAGGGTGTGTGTGTTTGTGTGTGTGTGTGTGTGTTGTGTGTGTGTGAGTGCTGGCTCACACTGTAAGGGTCCTGACCGGGAACTAAAAGGGAACTTTGATCCAGTGAAGATCGGTCCATTAAGGCGAGTTTCCTCTGGTCAGTTCCGAGTCATTTATCAATTGACCAACCGGCCGGAGCCGAGCAGAGCGCCTCTCCTCCCGAGTTTCTTTCTTTCACGCTGAGGTTGTGTTTTACTGGACGCCTTGATTGGCTGCAGATGTGGTCGATGTCGCTCAGGTTGTCGTCACCTTGGATACGAAATGATTCATTCGTCTGCCTCCTTTACTAGATAGGATGGTTTAGTTGTTTGCGACTGAGTAGAGCAAATTCATTGGTAACTATTTAGAGAATTAAATAATTGTTTCTGTCATTTTTCAAACAAAAAATGCTGTTTAATCACATACAATTCACCTTCATAAATCCCCCATCAATCACTTTTTTATGCTCCAGGAGAATATTTTATACAATATAAATAATACAGTAACATGTTTGAATGATGTTTTTATGTCACTTCCTGTTTTATTTTGAAGTTATTAACAATGTTCAGCGTCTTGCAGCAGGTTATGCATCAATGCTTTAATGGCACCAGACTACTTACTGGAGTTTCAGTGTGCACAGTTGGTCAAGACTACGGCTGATAGGCTTTTTGTCCATGTCTTACTGATAAGAGTGAAAAAGGACCCTCTCAAAAAACAGTTAATGACTTCAAATCAGCTGCTACCTGCCTGGTGTCAGTGTGAGAGTGACTGGCACGCCTCCTGCACACACAGTTTGGAGACGACGGGAGGAAAGCAGCTGTGTGAACTCACATTTTGATGTTTTGTTATGATTTTCCTTTGATATATATGGTCTTGGACTTGTCTTGGTCTCGACCTCCAAATGTCTTGGTCTTGTCTCAGTCTCGACCTCCAAATGTCTTGGTCTTGTCTCGGTCTCCACCTCCAAATGTCTTGGTCTTGTCTCGGTCTCGACCTCCAAATGTCTTGGTCTTGTCTCGATCTCCACCTCCAAATGTCTTGGTCTTGTCTCGGTCTCGACCTCTAAAAGTCTTGGTCTTGTCTCAGTCTCGACCTCCAAATGTCTTGGTCTTGTCTCCACCTCTAAAAGTCTTGGTCTTGTCTCGGTCTCGACCTATAAAAGTCTTGGTCTTGTCTCGGTCTCGACCTATAAAAGTCTTGGTCTTGTCTCGGTCTCCACCTCTAAAAGTCTTGGTCTTGTCTCGGTCTCCACCTCCAAATGTCTTGGTCTTGTCTCGGTCTCGACCTCCAAATGTCTTGGTCTTGTCTTGGTCTCGACCTCCAAATGTCTTGGTCTTGTCTCGGTCTCGACCTCCAAATGTCTTGGTCTTGTCTCGGTCTCCACCTCTAAAAGTCTTGGTCTTATCTCGGTCTCCACCTCCAAAAGTCTTGGTCTTGTTTCGGTCTCGACCTCCAAATGTCTTGGTCTTGTCTCCACTTCTAAATGTCTTGGTCTTGTTTCGGTCTCCACCTCTAAAAGTCTTGGTCTTGTCTCGGTCTCAACCTCCAAATGTCTTGGTCTTGTCTCGGTCTCGACCTCCAAATGTCTTGGTCTTGTCTCGGTCTCGACCTCCAAAAGTCTTGGTCTTGTCTCGGTCTCCACCTCCAAATGTCTTGGTCTTGTCTCCACCTCTAAAAGTCTTGGTCTTATCTCGGTCTCCACCTCCAAATGTCTTGGTCTTGTCTCGGTCTCCACCTCTAAAAGTCTTGGTCTTGTCTCCACCTCTAAAAGTCTTGGTCTTATCTCGGTCTCCACCTCCAAATGTCTTGGTCTTGTCTTGTCTCCACCTCTAAATGTCTTGGTCTTGTCTCAGTCTCGACCTCCAAATGTCTTGGTCTTGTCTCCACCTCTAAAAGTCTTGTCTTGTCTCAGTCTCGACCTCCAAATGTCTTGGTCTTGTCTCCACCTCTAAAAGTCTTGGTCTTATCTCGGTCTCCACCTCCAAATGTCTTGGTCTTGTCTCGGTCTCCACCTCTAAAAGTCTTGGTCTTGTCTCGGTCTCGATATCCAAATGTCTTGGTCTTGTCTCGGTCTCAACCTCCAAATGTCTTGGTCTTGTCTCGGTCTCGATATCCAAATGTCTTGGTCTTGTCTCGGTCTCAACCTCCAAATGTCTTGGTCTTGTCTCGGTCTCGATATCCAAATGTCTTGGTCTTGACCTCAACATATTTCATAGTTAGTTTTACTGGTGTAAGAGCTCAAAATCACATAGTGTAATGGAGCTTTTCCACTATACAGTTCTAGCTCTACTCGACTTGACTCAACTCGGTTTGGTACCAGGAACAACCTTTCCATTACTATAGTTCCTACTCAATGTGAGTGGGGTCGTCATAGCAACGCTCCGTGAAACTGCCGTGACTTCGTTTTATACGCGACACAAACAAATAAACAGTGGAGGACATGGAGGCGATGGTGTACTTGCTGCTGTATGAGGCTTTCTGTCACACACAAAGGAAGGAAGGAAGGAAGTATGGAAGGAGGTGGGAGGGAAGGAAGTAAGGAGAGAAGAAAGAAAGGAATGAGGAAGGAAGGAAGGAAGCAAGTATGGAAGGAGGAGTGAGGAAAAGAGGAAGGAAGTAAGGAGAGAAGGAAGGAAGGAAGGAAAGAAGTATGGAAGGAGGAGGGAGGAAAAGAGGAAGGGAGGAAGAAAAGGAGGAAGGAAGTGAGGGAGCAAAGAAAGAGGGAAGGAGGTAAAGAATGAAGGAACAGTCAATTTGACCCGGGAGGACGACAGGAGCGTTAAAGTTATTGTTGGTATTTAAAAAATGCCGGGTTTGATTCTTGTGTGGGACGGCTCATGACTCTTCCAGCTACAACTCTTCTGACCTATCAGTGGCCGGCAGTCTGTTGACATCACATTTTAGTATCGGCTCAGCTCACTTGGAACCTCAGCAGAGCAGGTACTAAGAAAGTAGCAGGTACCAGGTACTATCCCTGATGGAAACGCAAAAAAAGCTGAGTCGAGTCGTGTCGTGCTGGAACTGTGTAGTGGAAAAGCTTCAGTTTAGTCCAATGTATTAATTCACACAGACTCTACGACACACTTCACCCCCAGGTCTTGCATGGTTAACTCCCTTCCTAAGGTGCAGACACGTGTTTAAATCACAGAACCCCTCTCCGCCATTTATGAACTTTAATATCACTATTTATATTGATTGCTCGCCTTTTACTCTTGCAGCTTCCTCTCACTTCCCTCGGTGGATTGGGAAATAAAACCTGTGAATTAATAGATTAAAATATAGTTGGTTTCTTCCTCTGGTGTGGACGTGATGAACTATTTCTGTTGAGTATGTTTTGGCTCTGATGCATCACTCATATCTCACTTCATATGTGGATTCATTCAACTATTAGATGTGTCCTTTTTTAACCCTCCTGTTGTCCTCAAGTCAAGGAGGGAAGAAGGAAGGAAAGAAGGAAGGAGGGAAGGAAGGAAAGGAGGGAGGAAGGATGGATGAAATAAGGAAGGGAGGAAGGAGGGAGGGAAGGAAGGAAAGAAAGGAGGAAGGAAGGAAGGAAGGAAGGACAGGAGGGAAGGAAAGAAGGAAGGAAGGAAGGAAAGGAAGGAGGAAGGAAAGGAGAAGGAGGGAAGGAAGGGAGGAAGGAAGGAAGGAAGGAAGGAAGGAGGAAAGGAAGGAAGGAAGAAAGGGAGGAAAGAAGGAACAGTTAAAACAGATGGGGTCAATTTGACCCGGTAGGACTCCATGAAATGAAACTTTAACTAACTTAACAATAAACTAGTTCAGCACAGCAGATGAAATCAATCGGTAAAACCTAGAAAACATCTCAAACTACTACTCTACACTCCACAAATATATATATTTTTTAATCACCTTAACCTTTGATACCTTTCTGACATTCAATTGATTTGTAGTTTTAAATGATTCCTCCTCCACAACAACAATCTATCAGAATAAAGAACTTTTCCAATGATTTTAACAAGTTGTGTTGTCCTCGAGTCAAGAAGGAAGGAAGGAAGGAAGAAGGAAGGAAGGGGGAAAGGAAAGAAAGAAGGGAGGAAGGAAGGAAGGACAGAGGAAATAAGGAAGGATTGAAGGAGGGAAGGAGGAAGGGAGGGAAGGAGGGAGAAAGGAAGGAAAGAAGGACAGAGGAAAGAAGGAAGGGAGGAAGGAAGGAAACAAGGAGGGAGGGAGGAAGGAAGGACAGGAGGAAAGAGAGAGGAAGGAAAGAAAGAAGGACAGAAGAAAGGAGGATGGAGGGAAGGAAAGAAAGAGGGAAGAAGGAACAGTCAAAACAGATAGGGTCAATTTGACCCGGGAGGACGACAGGAAGGTTAAGAGAAAAAGCTGTAAAAGAACTTTTCCAATGATTTGTTGGGTTATACTTTTAATACATAATTATAAAATACATTGATTTGTTTTACTGACTTACTACAAAGACAATTAGTATTCAACCTGTATGTATTTGTGCTTTTTAAAGCTTCAAAGACTCCATGAAATGAAACTTTAACTTCAGGGAAAACTGTTTCTCACCTTTTCTGATATTGCATTGGTTTATTATTTCAAATTATTCCTCCTCCACAACAACAAATAAATCACTTCTTTATTGATTGTGAGGATTTGTATGGGTCATTTTGTTTTTAAGGATCATGAATTAAGAGCAAAATGTACTCGATTTTTATTTTACCTTCCTTTTTATGGCTGAAAGTGTTGATGGGAGGAACATTTCATCCTGAGGTGGTCTCTGGCCCTGGTGAAAGGTCTAAAAGCCATTAAAATAACACTTAATTATTCTCTTGGGAGTAAAAAAAAAGTGAAATAAAAATTATAATAATAGTGAATCCATTTCAGTTTTGCTCATTAAATGGTATTTCACCACTGGTCACCTCAGGCTAAATGGTTAAATAGTTGTCTTACATACTTAAAACTGCTCAGAAATACTCTCTCCCACAGCAGAGGAGCTAAATGCTAAATGTAGAGTTTGTATTTGTCTTTGTGACCCTTCCTGACTTCTCTTCTAGCACCACTCTCAGCAACAAACTTTTTAATTTTTCACTTGTTTTTGATGAGATTATTAAACAGCAGCGTCCGTCCCTGCTTGCAGAGGCCTGATTACAAACTGTTGTGTTTGTCTCGCGCTGATAAATTTCCCTCAGCAGTAGGAGTGTTGCGGATTTTTAACAACAGTAAACTATCCTTTAATTGGACCATTTTCATGTCTTAAAAAATAAAAAAGTGTGAATATATTAAGAGTTTTTTATTCCGTTCTGTTTCCCCTGGGTAGAAAAGTCTGTTTTTAGTGGATTTAGACTTGAGCAAAAACCAGGAACTCATTCAGTCGTCAATATTTATATAATATATATAATGTGTGTATATATATATATATATATTTTATATATATATATAATATCCAAATAAATACATTTATATGGGACAGATGCATTTAACCCCATCTGTTTTGACTGTTCCTTCTTTCCTCCCTTTCTTCCTTTCCTTCCTCCCTCCTTTCCTTCCCTCCTTCCTTCCTTCTTTCCCTCCTTCTTCCTTCCCACTTCCTTCCTTCCTCCCTCCTTGACTCGAGGACAACAGGAGGTTTAAAAAAGGACACATCTAATTTCCTCCCTGTCTTCCTCCTCCTTCTTTCCTCCCTTCCTTCCTTCCTTACTTCTTCCTTCCTTCCTCTCTTCGTCCTCTCCTTTCTCCCTCCCTCCTACCTTCCTTCCTTCCGTCCTTCTTTCTTTCCTCCATCCTTCCTCCCTCCTCCCTCCCCTTCCTTCCCTCCTCCCTCCCTTCCATCTTTCCTTCTTCCTTCACATCCTTGCTTCTTCCTTTCCTCCCTCCCTACCTCCCTCCCTACCTTCCTCACTTCCTGCTTCCCTCCCTCCTTTCCTCCTTCCCTCCTCCCTCCCCTCCTTTTCCTTCCTCCCCTTCCTCCCTCCCTCCTTTCCTTCCTTCCTTCTCCCTCCCTCCTTTCCATCCTTCCTTCCTTCCTTCCTCCCTCCCTTCCTTGACTCGAGGACAACAGGAGGGTTAAAATGTATAATTGAATGCGATATACTTATTTTTGTCTTTATTTAACTGTATATAAGCTGTATTGTATGACTTCACTCCATAAAAGGAAATAAAAAGAAGTTAAAAACACATATATAACCCAACCAATTATAACTTAAACTTTCCTAAAGTCAATTTAACACCCATCATGTATTAGTCTGTGATGCATTAGTCTAATTTTAACTCATAAAATATGATTTATTAGCCAGCATGGATTAGCACTAGACTTTATATGCACAAGTGAATCCCATAAGAGTGAGTCAAGTTACTCTCCTTTAAGTCCTCATTTAGTTCTTGTTAATTTAACTCTTGACTTGTAATCCATCAGTTTATAATTTCATTTCATTTGAAGACTAAACGATGCCTTTAATCTGAGCTGCTGCAGAACTCTTCACGTCTCGTCTCTGATTCCTGAGTTCATTATCGTAGTAAGAGACGTTAACCCTCCTGTTGTCCTCAGGTCAAGGAAGGGAGGGAGGGAGGGAGGAATGAAGGAAAGGAGGGATGAAAGGAGGAAGGAAGGAAAGGAGGGGGTGAGGAAGAAGGAAGGAAAGGAGAGGGTGAAGGGAGGAAGAAGGAAGGAAGGAAGGGGGGAGGAAGGAAGGAAAGGAGGATGAAGGGGAGGAAGAAGGAAGGAAAGGAGGGGGTGAGGAAGGAAGAATGAAGGAAGGAAGGGGGGAAAAAGGGAGGAAGAAGGAAGGAAAGGAGGGGGTGAGGAAGGAGAAGGAAGGAAGAGCGGAAGGAAGAAGAACAGTCGGAAGGAAGGGAGGAAGAAGGAAGGAAGGAATGGAGGAAGAAGGAAGGAAAGGAGGATGAAAGGGAGGAAGCAGGAAAGAAAGGAGGGATGAAGGGAGGAAGAAGAAGGAAAAGAGGGATGGAGAAGAAAGGGAGGAAAGGAAAGAAGGAAGGACGGAGGAAGGAAGGACGGAGAAAGGAAAAGAGGAGGAGGCAAGGAAGGAAAGAAGGAAGGAAAGAAAGAGAAGGAAGGAGGGAGGAAGGACAGACGGAAGGAAGGAAGGGAGGAAAGAAGGATCAGTCCAAAACAGACGGGGTCATTTGACCCGAGAGGACGACAGGAATGTTAAACCAGCGGCTGGGCTGATTTTATCTCTACTTGATGGAGGTTTTTGTGTGTTAGAAGCTATTCTTCCTCCTCCTCCTCCTCCTCCTCCTCCCTCCTCCTCCCTCCTCCTTTAGTCTCTCTGGGCCAATTTTTGCAGGCAGCGGGCGACGAGAGGAATGAGTCTCCCTCACAGCGAGGCGTGGCGCTGAATGGGGAGAGGATGATGCCGGCTGGAGAGAGAAAAGAGACAACACTTCACTGTTTGGCAAAGTGAGAGCAAACGGAGGAGCTTCACAAACCTTCTGCCTTTCTTTGTCACACTGGAGAGCAAAGGCTGCATACTTGTTAACTTGACACACATATTTACGGCCTCCTGTGGACTCGGAGCTCTTTTGTAGTTCTGCTTTTTATTCATCTGGGTAAAAAAACTTCTTATATATGTATATCTTTATACACTTAAATGCTCTTTTAATTATTCATAATCAGATTAATGAGACTGGTTACATTAATAGTGAATTAAATTTAAAACAAAAGCTCATTTAATTGATAAATGAACAAAAATGAAACTGGAGCTATTAAGTAGTATTTACTATATAATGTATGTGTCGTCCTCCCGGGTCAAACTGACCCCGTCTGTTTTGACTGTTCCTTCTTTCCTTCCTTGCTTCCTTCCTTCCTCCATCCCCCTTTCTTACTTCCTCCTTCCTTCTTTCCTTTCCTTTCCTCCCCTCCTTCCTCCTTTCCTTCCTTCCTTCCGTTCGTCCTTCCTTCCTCTCTCTTTCCTCCCCTCCTTCTTTCTTTCCTTCCTTCCTTCCTTACTGTTTTCTTTTCCAACCTTCCTTTCTTTTCTTTCTTTTTTCTTCCTTTCTTCCTTCCTTCCTTCCTTCCTTCCTTCCTTCTTCCTTCCATCTGTCATTTCCTCCCTTCCTTCCTTCCTTCCTTCCTTCCTTCCTTCCTTCTTTCCATCTTTCCCCCTCCTTTCCTTCCTTATTCCCCCTTTCCTCCCTTCCTCTCTCCCTCCCTCCCCTCCTTTCCTTCCTTCCTTCTTCCCTCCTTTCCTTCTTCCCTCCCTCCTTCCTCTCTCCTTTCCTTCCTTCCTTGACTTGAGGACAACGGGAGGGTTAACTGCATTCAGAATAGCAATTAGATCTTAGCCTGTTTATATGTGACAGTTTTCATTCTTAAAATTACACTAATTCATATTTGTATAAACACATAAATCAAATGACTGTGTAGTGACAAACCTACAGAGACTCTGCAGCTTGACAAAGATTTTTAAGTGTTGTTTCACTCCTAGTTTTTTGGTCTTATGTTATATTAATAGTTCATATTCATGCCACTGTGAATGTGTAATATTTTAATCTTCAGCACCAGCAGGCAGCAGTTTTCTAATAATAAAATAATAAACATAATCCAGTGTTGAAAGGTCACTGAACTCAGGCCTGAACTTTGCCTCTTCATGCTTTTTGAGACTCCAGATGAGCTTTCCTGCAAAAAGTAAAATAAGTGGAGTCCAAACAGCAGCATACATTTACATTAGGTTGAAACATGTTGAATGGAGATAAGATACCAATAATCAGGAAACATCTTAAAGCAAACATTATCCCTGTCTGAGTTATTATATAGTGTTCTGTCAGCATAATGAGAAAATATTATTAATTATCTGGCAAAGTATGAATATGTGTAATATGAATTGCAACAGCACTTAGTCAAGGTTAGGATTTTAGTAATAATAGTAGTATATAAAAGGATTCATCAGCTGATAAGCATTGCAATATTTTCCTGTTTGCACACTTAGAAACAGACAGAGAAAGAGAGAAACAGACAGAGAAAGAGACAGAGAGAGAGAGAGAGAGAGAGAGAGACCTGCGATGCTACGATAAACTGTGTTTTATGAAATAGTTTCCAGAGAGAGACCTCGCTCTTTTGTCTGTGTGTGCGTACAGTTTAGTCTGTTTGGTGTTCAGAGACTGAAAGAGCTTTTCTATTCAGGAAACAGAGAGGAGAAATTACACACACACACACACACACACACACACACACACACACACACACACACACACACACTCACACAGCAGGTTGTGTCTTTGCTTGTTTTCAGCATCGATCGCACACATCGACCTGCAGGAACCTCACAACATCCGTCAGTAACCAGCCGGCAACTGACTGACCGGCTGCATCGATCGTCTGCCTCGCTTGACTGACTGATTAAAAGCTTGACAAGACTGTTTCCTGTCTGGTTATTAACTGACTGACCGACTGGTTTCATGTTCAAACCGCTCCGTCACTGCACTCCAGAGCTCCACAGCGATATTCTGTTTAATCCTGTTTAATCTTTCTATTTCTCCTTCTTCTTCTTCTTCTTCTTTCTTTTTTTTAGGATCAATTTAGGTTCCTTTTAATGTTGTCTAGTGTTGAAGCCCAGACAGGAAGAGCGTCCTGTAGGCAGCAGGCCGCAGGTTTGATCCCCGCTGTGGGTCGTCTTTCAGAGCTCGGGCGTTTTAAAAAAAGGGTTGAAGGGTCTATAGCTCGCTGCGTGAGATCGCACTCGATCGACGAGCTGATATAAGCTCCACAGAAACGTTTCTTCAATGGATTCAGAGAGAGAGAGAGAGAGAGGAGAGAGGAGAGGAGAGAGAGAGAGAGAGAGAGAGAGAGAGAGAGAGAGAGAGAGAGAGAGAGAGAGAGAGAGGAGAGAGAGAGAGAGAGAGAGAGAGAGAGAGAGAGAGAGAGAGAGAGAGAGAGAGAGAGATGAGAGAGAGAGAGAGAGAGAGAGAGAGAGAGAGAGAGAGAGAGAGAGAGAGAGAATAAAAGAACGAAGCAAGATGGAAGAAGAGAGGAAGGCAGCAAGGAAGTGAAGAAGAATAGAAGGAATGAAGTAAAGGAGGGAGGAAGGAAAGTAGGAGAGAGAGAGAGGAGTGGAGTGGAGAGGAGAGAGAGGTTTAGGGTTTGAGTTAAAAAAAAAAGGTCTATTGGCTGTTTCTTGTTGGTTTGTATCGGGTGATGATTATGAGATGTGATGATGTGACGGGTGAAATTACAGCTGTGTGTATATTTACTCCCAAACTCAACATTCATAACGTTCCTTCAACCTTTTTTTTTTTTTTTTTTTAGTGGGTGAAAATTTCTCTTCAATTTTCTCATCAAGTGTTTGGGTTGAAAGCAGCCTCGGGCTACAAAAACACATCAGATGGAGAGAAATTCACACATTTAGCTTTTCTTTTTCTTTTTTTTTTTTTTTTTTTTTTTTTTCTTGTTTCGTTTTGTTCACAGGGAACCTCGGCTTCTGCCATAATGGTGAAATACCAGCACGCTTTAACATGACTGATGTTTTTGTGGACTACTAATGATAAACTCTCCGCCTGGTGAGAATAAATGAACAGGAAGGGAGGCGGCGGAGTGCTGCTTCTTATTTATTTCTCTTGTTTTTTTGGGTTTTTTTTTTTTTTTTTTTTTTATCAGCGCGGGGCTTCAGAGCTGCATGTTGTCACGGTGAAGTGGTAATTTCTTTTACGGGGTGGAAGCGGATTGTTTCTCCACCCTTTTTTCCCTTGCTCGTCCTCCCACTCTGAGCTGTGTTTTTATATAAAGCTGTTTTCTTATGGCTTTAGTTTGGCGAGGGCAATCGTCACAAAGACCCCTGCAAAATCACATAAACCCCCCCTCCCCTCCCCACCACCACCACTTCTTTGAAATTCTTTAACGCGGCAGGCACACGCTTTTTTTTTCTAACAGGCGCGTCGGGGGTAAAAATGCAGGAAGAGGAAGAGGCAGGGATGTGAGGAGGGGATCGGGTTAAATCCAAGTTGAAACAGTTTGTGTAGAGCGAGTAATCAGGTGACTCCGCTTTGGGATTTGATCTACTTTAATGGTGCTTTTATTATATTAATGTCTCCAAATGCAGCATACAGTAAACATTGTACGAGTTTATCCCCCCCCCCCCCCTTCCGCCCCCTCCCCATAAATAAACATACTTTTTAAGAAATATAAAAACCAGACTTGTTACTGAGCTGATTGTTCTCATCTTACATGTAAAGGATCCTAAAATCAGATTTTGGCCCACTAACTGTTGGATTAATTCCTTCCTTCCTCCTTCCCTCCTTTCCCTCCCTCCTTCCCCCCTCCTTCCATCCTCCTTCCTTTCCTTTCCTTCCTTCCTCCCTCCCACATTTCCCTCCCTCCTTCCCCCTCTTTTCCTTCCTTCCTTCCATCCTCCTTCCTTTCCTTTCCTTCTTTCCTCCTTCCCTCCTTCCATCCTCCTTCCTTTCCTCCCTTCCTCCCTCCTTTCTCTCCCTCCTTCCCCCCTCTTTTCCTCCCTTCCTTCCTTCCTCCTTTCCTTCCTTCCTTCCCTCCTTTCCCTCCCTCCTTCCTTCCTTCCTTCCTCCCTCCCACCTTTCCCTCCCTCCTTCCCCCTCTTTTCCTCCCTTCCTTCCTTCCTCCTTTCCTCCCTTCCTTCCTCCCTCCTTTCCTTCCTTCCTTGACTTGAGGACAACAGGAAGGTTAACTGCATTCAAAATGAGCAATTAGATCTTAGCCCGTTTATATGTGATAGTTTTCACTAACTATTGGATTAATTGATCTTTTATTTTTTCGTACTTTCCTTCACGATGCACTGATGATGAATCCTGACAACTTTTGGTAACCTTTTGACTTTTCGTCCAGCAGCACCAGCAGGTCAAACATTTTAACTTATCCATTAATATACTTTGACAACCAACCACTTGATGGGCTGGTACAAAAATCCATCATTCATACAGTAGTTTCCTATTTCCATCACATAGGAGACCTGACTGAATGGTAATATCCTACAAAATGAAAAAGTATATGTGAAGGTAGAAATGATGACTTCAGCAAATATATAGCTCTTCCATTTCAGTCGATGCAAACATCAGAGTAGAAATCAAACATAGCAGATTTCTTTACTCTTATTGTTTGGAGTGCTACTTAGCAACAGTGCTCACAGTGCTAGAGGACATAATAATAATAATAAAAAAACATACTTATAATGCATTATAATCCACTAATAGCACTCCATAATTATAATTATAAGTACTTACGTTGGCATGGATGTTAACCAATCCATCCACCAGGGGGCAGTGCAGAGTCAAAAACCAACATGGCGACTGTGGAGGAGATATTGATAATGTTCCTCTTGCATAAAAGACAGAAACGATATGTTTAAAGTTTCTAACCAACTCGCACAACCTTTCCTCAAAAAGTTCCTCCATTGTTATTTCTTCTTCGTGTCTCACTAGAGCTACGTATCGAGTAGTGACAGCAACACTGCCCCCCCCCATGGTTTCCGGTGGTACTGCTCCGTTTGGTCCGTATCCGTAAGCTTTATGGAAACGTGCAGAAATACGGACGAAATGAACGCAGAGCACGGACAGAAGGCTCCGTCTGTATCCAGATCCGTATTTAGGAAGGAAAGATGGAAGGAAGGGAAAAGAAGAGAGGAAGGAAGGAAGGAAGGAAGGAAAAAAAGGAAGACAGGAAAAAAGAAGGAAAGAAGAAGGAAGGAAGGAAAAGAAGAGAGGAAGGAAAGATGGAAGGAAGGAAGGAAGGAAGAAAGAAAGGGTGCAAGGACAGATGGAAGGAAGGGGAAAAAGGGAGAAAGGAAGAGAAGACAAGAAGGAGGGAAGGAAGGAAAAGTAGAGAGGAAGGAAGGAAGGAAGGAAGGAAGTGGGTCACATTGGACCCCTTGGCAGGCCAGTTCTGACCCACGGGCCGCATGTTTGACTCCCTTGCACTAGAGCTACGTATCGAGTAGTGACAGCAACACTGCCCCCTCATGGTTTCCTGTGGTACTGCTCTGTTTGGTCCGTATCCATAAACTTTATGGAAACGTGCAGACGGATGAAATGAACGCAGAGCACGGACAGAAGGCTCCGTCTGTATCTAGATCTGTATTTAACGTTGAGCATAAATGGGCCTTTAGTGATCACTGGCTCACATTATTAAATGTATGTGTATTTTAAGGAGGGGTCTCTAACCCTGAGCTCATTGTCTTTCCCTCCCAGGTTGTTTAATTTTTCTTCTAGTTTTCTCTGATCTCTGAGTGCATGTTTGAGCCTCTCAGATACTTTTCTTCTGGTCGTATAGTTTGTTTCTGTTTGCCATCAGTTTGCTGTTGGCATCTTCCTTGAAGTTGATGAATTCTTGCCTAAAGTTTGTTTCTTATCCTAACCTACTCATATCTTGTTTGAGTTCACATATCTCCATGATAATGTCAGCCTCTGCTTTCTCTCCTGCCTCACTGCTATCTTCCTCTCCTTAAAATCTGTATCCACTTCTTCTTGCTTTTACTTTCTTTGCCAGTCCCCCCCCCACCCCCGCCCCTCCCCTCCCCTCTCTCATCCCTCATTTCACTTAGTATTGAATTCAATTTATTGTTTGGAGGGTGCTTCTTTGTCCTCGACTGGTGAGAGCTCTTTCTTAAGCTGCCATCTCTCTCTCTCGACACTTGACCGGAAGTCAATGAATTTATACTTTCAACAATTTTTTCCCCCCTGTGATAAATTTTTACGAGCCCCTGGGCAGGAAGTGAGGTTACTTTGGTCTGAAAAGGGAGCATTATACAGTAGAATTGCGTAGCACCTACATCAGAGGAGTTGAAACTGTGAGGCGTGACACCCCACGGGGACGCGGAGGGAACGATGGGAGGTGTGAGCAGCAATACGCTTCAAAACTCCTTCCTTGAGTCATAACTGAGAAATCTCAACACATAAACATGACATGACACATATTTTTAGATTCAGTGTGACATGCACATCGTGATGATTATCAAATCCAATGTGCGTCATGAACTAACTTAAACTAATCTTAAAAATTATAGTTTAAGAGGGGGGGGGATTATATGGTTTGCAAAGGTTCAAGTGAGAGTAGAGTACGTGCAGAAATACACCTAAGAGCAGGAAATCGAGGAGCTTTGATAGGTGAGATTAAATGTAAACAGGAAACATCTGTAAGCAGTGATGTGATTTGGCATTATGTAACTTTTCCTATAAAAGATGGATTTGGGTCTTTTTGTCTGTGCAGAATAAACGGCTCCTTTTCCATAAGTAACAAGACGAACACGATATAGTATAGACAAACCTAAAGAATACTACGACATCTTCAGCATCATCAAAGTAATCTGTTGATAGTGGTCTGTACATCCATGGCTGATTTGGCATACTTTTAACCCTTGTGACAGCCCTGGGCCTCCACAGTAAAGGGGATAGTCTGCCTTGCCTTCTACTCTCCTGTTGTCTCTCTTCCCTAGATGGTCTGGTCCCTCCCTCCTCGTCAAGGGATTGAGGTCACCTGTTGGTAGCCTTTTTAAACCAGGGAAGTCCAAGATGTCTCTCTCTCACTCTCTGGCCCTCCTGGAAGGTCTTTCAGTGGCTGTGTCCGAACCCGCATACTTCTATACTACATACTTCCATCCTACACACTAAACGACCAGATAGTAAGCAGACCGTTTACACTGTAGTAAACTACATGATAACCCACAATGCATTTGGTTCCTACCCGAGCTGAAATCATCAGGCTGAAGCTGATTTCATTTTAGCTCTAACTCTGTAAATAAACCACTTTATCCACATTTCTAACCTTTTTAGGAAGAAAGTAAAGTATCCCTTTAGATCCACAATGTGACGCTAATTTGTCCAAAAATTTTGCAAAAAGTTGCACATGATAGAATTGGTGCTTTTATTTTGAAAACAGGGGGCGAACATATCCTCGCCATAGCTAACTTGAAACCATCGAGGTGGTGATCTGTGACGTTTGTATGTTGGGTTAGAAGTTTGCCATAAAGGTCTAACACAGAATTTATACCTCATGCATGACAAAAGTTGCACGGTCAACAGGAAGACAACAGGAGGGTTAATGTCACCGATTTGTCAAAAAATACACGAGTACAGGCAAAAAAAACAGGGTCCAAGTTGTAGCATGAAGCCATCTTATTGAATCCATGGAAACGCTATACATCATATATATTATATTTCTCAGTGGCACGATTATGCCAAAAGTGTAATCTCAATTTCATGTTGCACTCTCAATATTTTGTCCTGAAAATCCATGGACATACAGAGGAAATCTAAGTTATTACAGGTTTAAATGGGCCTGGGTGTTGACAGTAAATGAGGCTGTTGAATATGAGGCACAGTTGTCTCAGTATCCGACTTTAAACAGCTTTAAACGACATGACTGCGGTAGAAACTCCTCAGCAAAATGTTGACCTGCAGCATCACGAGCTCAAGTTTTATGTTTGACTCATGATGGCAGTACAGATTGTGCCCTGTCTTTCTCTCTTTCACTTAATTAGGGTTAACATGTGATGGGGGACTGGAACAGCCGGCCTCGGCCTCTCGAGGATGCGTCATCGCCACCTGCACAGTCTTTACCCACAATGCTCAGTTAAGCTCCGATAAGAACAAGAGATGGAGCGACTAGAAAGACATGGAGGTAGAGGGAGTTGAAATAAGGGTTCTTACCTTTTTTAGATTTTATGTTTATAAAGTACAAAAATACTTAAAAGATCCTCTTTTGTTTAATGAGCAACAATGTGTGGTTTAGTGCTCAAAGGTACAAATCAATACCGTTCCAGTTGGTTTCTTTTAATTGTGAAGACAGTCTTTGCCAAGTAGTTTAAGTTGTTTAAAGTTAACCAGACCATAGACAGAGACACAACAGGCCTCTTACACAGAAATATTAACTTATATAGCAGCAACTTATTTAAGATAGGTCCATGCTTTTTGACCAAATACCTCAATATCGATATTTTGACAATATTGTAGGGATGACTATCGGTGAGTATCATGAGATTTTAGATAAATAATCATCAGTAATGTGGATGTAATGACCAAGTAAATGAAGCTCAGAAAGTTTCATTTTTACTGTAATGCAGCCTTTAAAAGCAGGAACACTCTCGTCATAGATTAAACCATTTATTGTAACAAATGATAAAGTATGTATGACACAGTTTTACTTGGCGTTGAAGGCTCTACTCTAAGATGCTACCTGGATTAGCTAGAAGCATGCTGAGCTAAAAACAGGGAGCACAATGCAAAACCCCCTTGGAGTGGGCCGAAAGAAAGGCATGAATTGCAGATTGACCCTAGAGCCGTGATGGGACCCTGAACCAGAAAGGTGGAGGCAAGCTTTGCCAGCAGCAGTGTGAGCAATGGTGAAGCTAGAACAGTGTAGATGGGAGTAATATTTAAAAAGGGACCGCCTTGGTGTGTGACTGATAAGGTGTCCTGATTCAATCAGTGGCTGTCAGCTGATTACAGCTGGGCCGTGTGACTTCCGTGTCCTGCATGAACTAACGCATTGCTTCATTTACGATATACAAAATATACAATATCTATAAATGATCACTATCGTTATAATATCAATGCATTGCCCAGCCCTAGTCCATGCCACAGACAGAATTTATACCACTTATATAATTTTTCTTTTGGTAATATTTTGCAGGTTAACTATTCATTTTAAGTGCTGTACTTGAAAATTACACTTGAAGTTAAGTATTTTATATAACTATCCTGACCAGAAAAACATCAAAATCAGCAACAACACCCTCTAGCAGGCACAATAAATATGATTCTTGTCTGTCAGGAGCAAATTAAGAAGTTAGGTAATGTTATAAAGACTGTTTTGCTGTTTTCCTAACACCATCAACATTGGTTTCTTTTAATAATCCAATCTCCTTTGAGCATTCCCTAACCTTAACCACGCAGTTATTATTGTAACCATGACGACAGCAGCCCCCAAACCTCCCCCTAGAAAAAGTCGTAAACATATACTAAACCTTAACGTTGTGCCTCATAGTCATCGTTGGTTTCTTTTAATCTTCACCATTATAATTGTGTAACCTTAAAGTGACACTTAATCAGCAGTTTTAGCTTCTGTACTTTGACCTACTTCCCAGTGAAAGAGAATATCTTCTTATTTCCACCCACTCCACATATATATAAAACAAAAAGTATTTATGTATTTATTATTATGCTTTGATTTAAATCCTTTAGATGCAACACGACTGCTTATAAAGTAGGTGTGACTTAGCAAATATGATACAGACCTGTGGAGGAATGTTTTTTGCCTCCACACCACACAGTGAGCTCTTACACAACGGAGCCAAGAACACATTTAATTAGATGCATTTTTCTTATTTAGCTTGAGATGAGTCATCAAACATATGAAAAGCATTTTACAGAAGGAGGGATTTTCAAGTACAAACACACATACACACAAAAAAAAGACTTTGGAGCCATTTCTAAACAAACAAACAAACGAGCACATAATGTTAGTATTGAAGCAACAACATGTCACCCAGTGTATTGGTGTGGCTTACTGGCATGTTTTAAATTGTTTTTGGACAACAATGGAGGTCTGAGGCACAGAGGAATGAGATATATCAAGCTTTGGATACACACACACACACACACACACACACACACACACACACACACACACACACACACACACAATCCTCAGTAGATCAGTTTGTTATTGGTTTGGCTCCAAAACATGAGATTTGTAGACAATGAGAAAAAAAGAGAAATTAGATGGCCTTGTCCTTTAATCATTACAACGTCAGATCCATAGACTGTATAAGATAAATGGACGTAACATCAGTGACGTCACCCATTGGTTTGTGGACTGCTGCTCGGAAGCCAATAGTTTCGAATCTAGGCAGCACCATCTTGAACATTTCAGGTGCATGCTGGGAAAAATAAAAACATGGATTCTACTTATATGGGCATGAGGCGGGGCCATGAGTGGAGCGGGGAGGTTGCTATGGTTGCGAGGGCTGGATTTCAAGGACGTTGGTCAATCAACATGTTAATCATGACGTAGCCACGCCCTAATGCATACCCTGCTTTATCGTCACATATAAAATCAGGGAGGCCAAAATGTCCCAAATGAACATCATACTGCATTGAAGAAGGCTTTAAACTAGCGATTGAGACCATAAACACATTTTGAAAACGTTTACTGAGGTTAGAAATCAAGTGAGAAGTTGGTGAATTCTCCATTGACTTGTATAGAGACGGTCGCCCCCTGGTGGCCTTTTGATAGAATGCAGCTCTAAGTTACTTCCTGGTTGGCCTCATTTCAAAGGACCGGAGCTCCCTGCCTGGTCAGATCAGAGAATATGTTGGGTTTGTTTTTTTAAATTTTGAAACAATGAATGGTTCAATAGTTTTGGAAGGCACTGATAAATGATGCCTTCTGGCCATTAGTGGTGTCAGATCAGAAAAAAATGAATAAATTAGCTGGGGGTTTTTTTGGAGGGCAATTATAAGCAATTTTTGTTTATTTTTTTTTTTTGGTCAGCAGCAGCAGAGTCAAGGACGACTCTAACTCAAACTGACCAAACAAACTGTCTTTATCAGGCTGACTCATATCAGTAAATGTCCTCCTCTGCATTGTATTCTTGGATTGATTCACTTGACTCTATTCATCCTGTCTACTATATAGCTTTATACGCCTGTGCTGAAACCAGACAAAAAAACTTGCAGTGAAATTGAAGGCTTTTTTTGATCAATTGTTATAGATTTACTTCACATGTTCACAACAGACTGTAAAATTGTGATTTGTGCAGCTGCCTGTGAAGGTTACGCTTCCCTTAAATGCACAAGGAGGAGGGAAAAGATTGACTTTCAGTGTAAAAAAAACAAAAAAACATGCAGGGGCTGAATCTGAATTGGCGTGGACTGATACACCTGTAGAAATGGAAAAGAGTGTGTGTGTGTGTGTGTGTGTGTGTGTGTGTGTGTGTGTGCGTGACAGATGTCTAAATGCTCCAGAAATGCTTCACCCAAAAAAAAAAAAAAAGGTCTGGCAGAGTACGATGTCCTTATGAGTCCACATGAAACGGTATTTGAAGAGGAGGGAGGAATATGATTTGAATGTTGAAATGTGGGCGTAAGGTTTATAATGAATCTTGGCTCTGTGTCGCTACAAGTTGAAGATTTATTGAAGGTTGATGTCATGACATATAATTGGTTGAAATGGTTTGGTTCAAGCCTATTTAAGCACATGTCATATGGATCGGATGGATTTTGATATAATAAAACAAAGAAATTGATTTTTTTTGGCATGTATTGTTAAATAGTTGCACAATAAGTGTGGAATATAATACCAAGATATTAAGATTTTTAACGAAAACTGTAACGCAAAATCAAAGATGTGAGCATCTTCAATTTGTTATTTAAATTATAATGCATTTTATTTAAAGGCGCCTTTCAAAGCACTCAAGGACTCCTTACGAGGCACATATAACACAACAACAGTACATCAAACAATATACCGTATTTTCCGCACTATAAGGCGCACCTAAAAGCCTTCAATTTTCTCAAAAGCTGACAGTGCGCCTTACAATCCGGTGCGCCTTGTATATGGTTATTACGGTAATATTTCGCTCCTCTTCCCGCGCCAGAGGTCGATGGCCAAGGCGATTCTCCGCTCTCCTCTGCTACCCTCTCCTCTGGCTTCTCTGCCCTCTCCACGGGCCTCTCTGCCTCCTCCGCTGGCCTCTCTGTTTTTTCTTTGTTCGGTATTAACCAACGTTTCATTTTGAAAAATCTGCAAAAAATCATCAATGAGCTAGTTCAGAGAAAATCTACTGGTCCGCTTTGTGATGTTAATAGCTAATAGCTTCTATTCTGTGCGCTTTATAATGTGGTGCGCCCTATATATTAAAAAAATCATAAAATAGGCCATTCGTTGAAGGTGCGCCTTATAATCCAGTGCGCCTTATAGTGCGGAAATACGGTAAATGATGAAAAATGCAGATTTTACACATAATAGGTTTAATTTACTGAGTTTTTGGTGAATTTCATGGCATCATTTACCAAGATTCAACAATGAATTGACACATCTGCTTTACATAAAATATCATACTTCCCTTATTTCCACACAACTTGCACTTCTGTATCACCAAAATGTATCAGGTTGTGAAGGATCTTGAAAGTGAAGAGTAGAATCTTTAAAGCCAATGCAGGATTTGATTGTGAGCCAATGAAGTTGCTGCAGGGCAGGCGTGTGATGTGTTCAATAGAGGGAGATCTGGTGATGATACGAGCACAAACTCCAACTGGTACAGAAATCATGCGAAGAGGAGAGAGTTACAGTAGTCCAGACGGGATATGATCAGGGTGTTTACCAGGATAGCGGTGCAGGTTGGTGAAAGTTAGGGACGGAGATGATTGATGTTACGTAGATGGAAGTATGCAGACCGAGTAACGTTATTGATGTGGGGTTCGTGTCCAGGATGACACCCAGGCTCTTTACCTGAGGGGATGGAGGAACAGTGGAATAGTTGATGGATATGGAGAAAGTGTTCAGTGTTGCTAAGGTTGATCTCGTACCGATGAGGAGGACCTCACTGTAGTTTATCATTATTGGTTTTTGTATGTAATATTGATATAATGTCTTTTAAAAGCCTAACTAGGGTCATAAAATGGGAAATAGCAACATACTGTAACTATAATCTCTATATGCAGATCATCAGTTACTGCAAGCTGAATTTGCAGTATTATGTGTTAATTTGTATTATCCCTAACAAATCAACTATATAATTAAATAAATATGACAGAGGATGTGATCTTAAGCTGTTAAAAAGGGCATCTTTGTTGTATTTTTTCTTATTGTCAACACCCAACATTGATCTGCTAACAAGTAATGTGTGTGTATCCAAACCCAGATATATCTTATAACCTCCATTTTTTTGTCTCTACTGACACTAAACTCTTAATAATGAAGGAACATGTCATCCAGTTTTATTAGCTTTTGGAGGTCTGCAGCCCAGAGGAATGAGATATCTCAGAGGTTAGATACACATATAATACCTGCAGTGGATCAATTCATTGTTGGTTTGGCTGTGCAGGTGAGATTTGTTGACAATAAGAAAAAAATATATTTAAAAAATTTGCCCTTTATGAAACTGAAAACATTTAGTCTGATCTGATCTGATGCGAGTCTCATTGATGTTGAACAGCTGACACACTGTACAGCAGCCTACATAGAAATCCCTCATATAGGGAGTGAGTCAACAATTTCAGACACACACACACACACACACACACACACACATAGACTGTACAGGCACACAATGTACCAGTAAAATATACTGTATATTACAGTGAGTCAGAGGCGGTGGTGTAATAGTAATTGCAGGATCTGAATTCTCTCTATTGAAGAACAAACCAAAAAAACAAGAAAACACACAGTCCACAAATAAATATGTATGTGTGTGTGTGTGTGTGTGTGTGTGTGTGTGTGTGTGTGTGTGTGTGTGTTTTGCTTCATCAGACGAAAGACATTTTCTCTGAATCCATAAGTATCTTCCATTTTGTGCTTTCCTGCCTTTGCTGCCTTTTATCCGCAGGACGCTGACATCAGGTTTTAATGAGCTCTCTGTTGTTATCATCATTAGCACTAATGCTTATTATTTATAGTTGTGCATTAAGACTCTGTGTACAGCAGTAAACTACAATGGGAACAGAGTGAGTGGTCATTTTGACCAGGAGCTGAGCTGCATTACATTTCCATGTGAATAAAGGAGCCTCAGCACTCATATGTGATTCAAATCAACATAAAAAAAAACCCCTCTCTCTTGTGTTTCTTTTTTGTTCGTACGTCTTTGAAACAAACAGAAATATGCTTGTGTTGTTTTGTTTTGGGTTTATTTTCAACAGCTTTCCTGTGGATGAGTTATGTTTCTGTTTTTGTGTTCACAGCTTCAGAGCAACTATGTCAGCATCTGTGACCGACTTTTAGACAAGATTCACTCATAGCTCAGTTTGTACTGAACAAGAAGGAAGTCAGCAGTAGGCAGAAGTGTTGGGGAACATAAACACGTGTAAAGCATCAATCTATCTATTTTCTGTTGTATTCAGGTTGATCTCAGACTTCATGCCTTTGCTATATAGTGTCTTTCAGCAAAATTAGGAACCACCATAGACTGTATAAAAGAAATGGACATTACATCCGTGACGTCACCCATTGGTTTGTGGACTGCTGCTCGGAAGCCAATAGTTTCGAATCTGGGCAGCACCATCTTGAAAATTTCAGGTGCATGCTGGGAAAAATAAAAACACGGATTCTACTTATATGGGCATGAGGCGGAGCCATGGGCGGAGCGGGGAGGTTGCTATGGTTGTGAGGGCTGGATCTCGAGGACATTGGTCAATCAACCTGTCAATCAGGACGTAGCCACGCCCTAATGCATACCCTGCTTTATCGTCACATATAAAATCAGGGAGGCCAAAATGTCCCAAATGAACATCATACTGCATTGAAGAAGGCTTTAAACTAGCGATTGAGACCATAAACACATTTTGAAAACGTTTACTGAGGTTAGAAATCAAGTGAGAAGTTGGTGAATTCTCCATTGACTTGTATAGAGACGGTCGCCCCCTGGTGGCCTTTTGATAGAATGCAGTTCTAAGTTACTTCCGCGTTGGCCTCATTTCAGAGGACCGGAGCTCCCAATCTGGTTTTAAATGCATCATAAATCTCTGCTGTCTGACTGTTTATGATATTTCCACCTCTTAAGTACATTATTTCTTTCTCTTTTTTTAGTGCATTATGGTTCTACCATGGCAATCAAAAATATACATCCAAGTTGTTAACCTCTACAGAACTGATCTTTTTGGATGTGTAAGACATAAATCTATCTATTTTCTGCTGCTGGAAATCTGTGATGTATGGTGTCTAATTAATTGTATGAGCAGGTTGATCTTAGACTTCATGCAGCTCAGAAGAAACACGTCATTGCTATATAGGAACCAGAGGAACGTACATGCGTCATAAATCTCTACTGTCTGACTGTTTCTGATATCGACAGCTGGCTGAAGGCTCATCTGTAAGAAAAGACATAAGATGAAGGTGCTATAATATAATGAGACGACAGACAAGGTGGAGATGATTTCCACCTCCAAGTACATTATTTCTTTCTTTTTCTTTTTTTTTAGTGCATTATGGTTCTTATATACCATGACGATCAAAAATATACATCCAACATATCTCAAAAGTTGTTAACCTCTACAGAACTGATCTTTTTGGATGTCTGACATCTCGGGAAATATTTCTGTTTATTGGAATATGCCTCACTTTGTGCTTGCTTTATGAGGCTGCAAATGGAAAGCTGTTTTTTTTTTAGGTATGTATCCTTGTATGAGTCCTTTTACGTATTTTTGGGGACATTTTTTTGCCTTTTTTTATTAGATAGTAGAGGGTTTGTAGAGTTTATAGGACATTGCAGATACTCTAGGGAGTTTCTACCCACTTGTACATTCCTGCCAATGATTTCACATTATTCCACTGATCTACAGGTGGGTGGCTGGTAATGCACCAAGAAATGCAGCAATATGCCAGTAAAATGCAGAGAAGAAGACTTTCCTTTTCATAATACACAAGTATCGCCTATGTGTAGTAGAGAAGAGATGTGTTTTAATGCTGATAGATTTGCACTGTTGGTGTTCTTAAAGTATGAAATAGTCCAAGGAAAACAATCGATGGCTCATTGAACAGCTATACAAAGTGGGCAGCCTTCTCCATATATCTGATCATTTGCTATATATGGTTATATTTAATACAATCTCTATCTAAATATATACAGATTGATTGATAAAGATTGATTTTTTTCAGTTCATATGTCCACGACTTGATGTTTGAACCTCTTTGGAGCAAACTTCATGTAGTATTTAAGAACGTAACATTAAACTTTGCAATGAAGGTGAATTGTTTATGACAGGTACAAAATTACAAGTTCAGGTCAGGTTAATGCCAATTTAACTCTTAATAGACGAGAGATTTCAAATCCCACATCTGGTTTGCTGCTTATGTTCTGCACAAACATGTCCAGATTTTAAATAGTCTTAATCTTGCACCAGATTTTGAGATCATTGCTATTCACAGAGCAATTTATCTTTTTGGGTGTAGCTGGGAAAAAAAGATTATAAAGACGAATTATAATGTCAAAACACATATATTATCTTTGGTTTCAGTCTTATTTTAAGTGTTTGGAAATATTATTACAATAGAGCTCCACAGTCTCAAAACCAGGATGCCAAACTAAATCAATCTTCATGACTTAATAAGTGGCATGATGTTATTTTTTTGTGTTTTGGGGTCAAGTGATTCTTTCGCTCTCTGCCTGTTCTCTGCTGTATTGAACATATTGAAGGTAGTGAAGGCCGTGTAGCTGCTCTTCTACCTGCCTCTCCTCCCTTCCTCTACCAGAGTGAAAAGCTCTTCTTTCTTTTTTATTTATTTATTTTTTTTTTGTTTAGCGCCAAGTCACCCTAAAAACTACAATACCAGGAGACATGTTTAATATTCCTCTCTGTACATCAGATATTTTCTTTTGCATGAAATCAGATATTTACCCCGTTAATATTCTCCTGCTTCCATTATGCACAAAGAAAGGAGGAAAAAAAGAAAAAACATTTTATACTTTGACCAAGAAAATGATGCCTGGGAGGCATTTCACTACAGGGTCTGCAGTCTTACTGAGGGGGCTGCAGCTGAGGAAGAGCCACAGTGCCCCCTACAGGATGGAAGGGGAAGCATTGCAAAGGGAGGACGTGCTGGTTTGAAGTGAGAGAGAGAGGTAGAGAGAGAGAGGAGAGCAGAGCAAAATGAGAGAGAATGATTAAAAAGAGCAAGAGAAACTGATAGGGAGGAAGAGGTAAAGAAAGAAAGAGAAACGAAATGGCAAAGAGAGAAAGAGGCTCGGATAAATGTTGGTAATTGTTCCTTCTGCACACACTCAACTGAACAAGGAGGAGGATTCATTATTTGTTTATTCTTTCCAGCCCTCATCAAACCTTCCTCTGCTCTGCCACATCTGGAAACCTGAATTCAGATCCTCCATTTTAACCAATAATACTGTGGGAATTAGAAACATTATGACGCCTTACTGCATACTGTTAGTTTATTGAAACATAATTTTAGTGTTGTGCAAATGGAAAAATAAGATAATCTTAACCCAAGCTGCCAGATTTTAGACATAAAACACACTAACTGTAGCTTTATGGCAGACTAAGCCAGGCTTTGTCATCATTTCTTGACTTGATATGTTTGGTTTTATGATTATCACCTTTTTTTCTCTCTCTCTTTTTATACTGTCTGCATATATTTGAATCTTTATAGCCTCGCTAGTGTGAAAGCATTTGTCTTTTTATTGTGTCCTCATTGATATTAAGAGCATTGAACAGCTGCTTTGAATAATAAGAATAAACACCTTGAGATGCATCTTCCTAAACAGATGCATGCGTAAAATATTTCTTAATGCATGGATAGAGATATTAAACTTATATAATTATCATGCTTAAAAATCCCATGCAAAGTATCATAAATGTGGCAAAGTATTAAATAAAGGTGTTTTGGTTCATCACTGGAACATCGCTTCCACTTCTAATCCGGGCTTTACTCTTCGGGGGGAAGCATGAAGGAAAAAGGATGAATTCAATCAAGTATCAAATGAACATTAAAGAGGCTGTATCATGCACATTTCCAGGTGGGGCTCCTCTTGAATATCTTTGCATGATTTACAGTTAATAACTTCTTATTTATCTTATATTGGCCTCTTTATGCAGCCCCTCAGTACAATCCCCTGCACACTGATCACCACTACTGCTAGAAATGATCAGTGTGTAGCTGCTGTTTCCTGTAATAAGAAAGACTAATAATTTTATATTAACATAACACAAAGGCTTCAACTAAAAACCTTGGTTTTTTTTGCATTAACTTGTAAAAACTTTTTTAAAATGTATGTTCAACAGCCGGATATAAGACTGAACGATGAATAATGGTCCAGAAAAACATTTCCACTCATCATCTCTCGTCTTCTTTGTTCCCATCGCTGAGTTTTCATATCTGCATTTTCTGCAAAATAATAAACTCTAATCACAATAAACTCCAGTGACCCGTGGCAGTGAATAACAGTTTGAGTTACATAATGTTTCTTGTGCTTCAGCAGGTCTGAGAGAAGAAGAGCCGCGTCGAAGACAGCCTGATTATGCAGGTCAGTTTTATAAAAAGAACATTATACAATGGCAATTATGTAATCAGCAGATCAAATGCAGAACAAAAGATAACGGGACAAAGGGTGAAGCATGTAGGCAGGGCGGAAGAACTGCATGTATGTCTGTGTGTGTGTGTATGTGCATCTGTGTGTGTGTGTGTGTGTGTGTGTGTGTGTGTGTGTATTTTGCAGAACTTTGTGATGTTAATTGCATCTGACTAATGGTTTCAAAAGATGGGCTTGTTGAGCTTGTCAATTCGGGAACTCCAGGAGATATGGATGTCTTATGCAAGAAGATTTATTGGCAAACACAAACTTTCATCGACCAATGAGACAGCGGTTATAAATTCAAAGCTCCGTCAGTGTAGATGCAGTGAAATGCCGCAGCAAGTCTGAAGAGGAAAAAAAAAAAAGAAGAAGAAAAAGAGCTGAACATACTCTCGGTTATTCAAGCAGAGCCCAAGCAACCTTGTCCCTATAGTCACAACATTGCTATAAGATTGTTTACTTTAGCGCCGTCGCTATGGCAACAATCATAAAGGTAGGTTGGCTCAACCGTGAAAAAGACACTTCTCTGTTCCTCACTGTCTGCTGGTGTGGAGAGATTTTTTTTTTTTTTTCATACATGACACATATGTGAAAAATCCTTTATAATAACTGAGGAATGATGATAAGGCTTTTCACAGCATCGACAGCTAAATAACTACTCAAAACTCATTTCTACAGACTAGCTTTTATGTGATGTCATCTGCTTGTCTGTTCATTTTATTGTCTTTTATTTAATCTTATTTTACTTTGTCTTATTTATTTTATATATTTTTACATTGTCATTATCTCCCACTGTATTCCATTGTCCTCTACTCTCATCCTTCCTTCCTCCCTTCCTTCTCTCCTAAATTCCTTCCTGTTTTCGTCCTTACTCCTTTCCTTCCTTCCTTCCTTCCTTCATCCCTCCCTTCCTCCTTTCCCTCCCCCCTCCTTACTCATTTCCTTCCTTCCTTCCTTACTTCCTCCTTTCCTCCCTCCCTCCCTCCCTCCCTCCCTTCCTTCCTTCTGTCCTTCCTTGACCTGAGAACAATAGGAGCGTCTTGTTACCTCTCTCTGTGTTGTATGTCTTGTTTTTTATTGTAATGCTTTTGCTTTGCCTTCTCTGTCAAAGCACTTTGTGAACTTTGTTTTTGAAAGGTGCTATATAAAGATAAATTAAAATTAATAATAATAATAACAATACTAAAAATGAGAAGAGTGTCTAGCCAAAGAAATATTCAAAATGAACACCTTTAAACCTGGGAAATTGTTAGGAGGAAGGCAGGAAGGGAGGAAAGGAGGGAGGAAGAAGGAAGGAAAGTAGGTATGAAGGAAGGCGGGAGGGAGGGAAGGAAGGAAGGAAGGAAGGAAGGAAGGGAGGGAGGGAGGGAGGGAGGGAGGGAGGAAGGAAGGAAAGGAAGGAGGGAGAGAGGGAGGAAAGGAGGGAGGGAGGAAAGAAGGGAGGAAGAAGGAAGGAGGGAGGGAGAGAGGGAGGGAGGGAGGAAAGGAAAGGAGGGAGGGAGGGAGGGAGGGAGGGAGGAAGGAAAGGAAAGGAGGGAGGGAGGGAGGGAGGGAGGGAGGAAGGAAGGAAAGGAAGGAGGGAGAGAGGGAGGAAAGGAGGGAGGGAGGAAAGAAGGGAGGAAGAAGGAAGGAGGGAGGGAGAGAGAGAGAGGGAGGGAGGAAGGAAAGGAAAGGAGGGAGGGAGGGAGGAAGGAAAGGAAAGGAGGGAGAGAGGGAGGAAGAAGGAAGGAAAGTAGGTATGAAGGAAGGCGGGAGGGAGGGAAGGAAGGGAGGAAGAAGGAAGGAGGGAGGGAGGGAGAGAGAGAGAGGGAGGGAGGAAAGGAAAGGAGGGAGAGAGGGAGGAAAAGAGGGAGGGAGGAAAGAAGGGAGGAAGAAGGAAGGAGAGAGGGAGGGAGGAAGGAAAGGAAAGGAGGGAGGGAGGGAGAAAGGAAAGGAGGGAGAGAGGGAGGAAGAAGGAAGGAAGGTAGGTATGAAGGAAGGCGGGAGGGAGAGGAGGGAGGGAGGGAGGGAGGAAGGAAAGGAAAGGAGGGAGAGAGGGAGGAAAGGAGGGAGGGAGGAAAGAAGGGAGGTAGGAAGGGAGGAAGGAAGGAAGGAAGGAAACTCAAAATCTTCTCATTTGGATTACTTCATACTCTTGTTCCATGCTAGAAATCCCCCAAAATCATTCAACACAAGCTTCTTTACATATATGGAAATTCAAGATTTAGTGGTGGGAACAGAGAGAAAAACAGGACCAAAGTAAACTGTTAAAAATTAAACAGAAAAGTGAAAAAAACACGTTTGGGTCTGGTGTTCATGGTTTGGGGAAAAGGCACTTTAATTCCACTTAAGGGAACTCTTAATGAGCATACAATCATATTTGATGCCAGGATCAAACTACACACAGATGGTCACTGTGTCAGATTAAGTGATTATAAATTCTTGCCGTGACTTGGCATAGAGACACGGCAGACTACATGTTGGAGCCGCACCAATCAGGGGCTCAAGGTCTTTCATGACTACCTAATCACCAAGGTAGCAACGAGACCTTCAGGGATCACCGAGACACGTGTGTAATCAGGTGTTTTTGAATTAAAAGTGAAAACTGGAACCTTTTTTTTTTTTCGTGGTCAGTGAAGTTGCAGCATGGCGGCTGGATGTCACGGCGACGGGCGGGGGTTAATTTGATGCTAATAACCTGAGGCTGCGAGTCAAAAGGTTACAGCTTCTCTGAAATTAAATAAAAACATAATTTGTCTTTCACTTGTTTCCAGCTGAAGAGGGACCTGTGCTCCTACTGTATGATGACACCATGACAACATGTGTAGAAGAAGAAAGACATTCTGACCCGCATGTTGTGAGTTGCTGCATTGTTTCTCTTCCTCTACAACACAGTACACACGACTACTATATAGTGCATATTGAATGTCAAATTTATTCCTTTTTTTCTGATCTGACACCACTAATGACCAGACGGCATCATTTATCATTGCCTTCCAAAACTATTGAACCATTCATTGTTGCAAAATTATAAAACCCAACATATTCTCTGATCTGACCAGGCGGGAAGCTCCGGTCCTCTGAAATGAGGCCAATGCGAAAGTAACTTAGAGCTGCATTCTATCAAAAGGCCACCAGGGGGCGACCGTCTCTATACAAGTCAATGGAGAATTCACCAACTTCTCACTTGATTTCTAACCTCAGTAAACGTTTTCAAAATGTGTTTATGGTCTCAATCGCTAGTTTAAAGCCTTCTTCAATGCAGTATGATGTTCATTTGGGACATTTTGGCCTCCCTGGTTTTATATTTGACGATAAAGCAGGGTATGCATTAGGGCGTGGCTACGTCCTGATTGACAGGTTGATTGACCAATGTCCTTTAGATCCAGCCCTCGCAACCTCGCCCGCTCCGCCCATGGCTCCGCCCATATAAGTAGAATCCGTGTTTTTATTTTTCCCAGAATGCACCTGAAATTTTCAAGATGGCGCTGCCCAGATCCTTATTATCCTTAACTATTGGCTTCCGAGCAGTAGTCCACAAACCAATGGGTGACGTCACGGATGTTATGTCCATTTCTTTTATACTGTCTATGGTTATAACCCAAAAATGAAAACAAAGTAGTATTCATAGTATGGACGCTACTCTCTGCTAACAATCCTACAATGCAACAAACCACATTTTATAGATGCAAACAATATGTATTTATTCATTTAAGGTTTATTTGTGAGGTAATTAACATTTTAATTCACTCCACAATGTTAATGTGTCAGAGTTAACACCTGTTAGTCCTAAGGCAGGTCAATCAAGCACAATAAAGAATAAGAGAAAAGAGAGAAAACATAATTAAAACATTACATTATGAACTATAAGATAAAATAAGATAGTCCTTTATTAATCCTGTGTTGGGGAAATGTACCATATTGCAGCAGCAAGTGGATAGCATGAATATAAGAACAATATATAATAAGTAACACTATGTAAGTACTACTAAGTAAGCAATAAGAAATACAGGGAATAAAAATAGCAACATGTTGAATCATAATATACCTGAGTTTGATATTGTTAATACAAATAGTGAATAAAAGCATTATCCACAGTAGAGTGTGAAGCTTTAGATTTAGTCATGGCTGCAGCTCTGGTGTTGTTTGAGCCAGTGTGTGTTTTAATGTTGAACAGGATCTTATATGTATGTGGCGAGTGTTCAGATAGTGTGTTGCTCGGACAGACAGAGAACACCGAGCATCCAAATGTTCTCCTTCTGAAACAACAATACAGCAGTCTCCTATAAATGTGGACCTTGTGGCTTGTGGTGTTTTCCTTTCTGGACACAGACTGGATCAGTGGTGGAGGATTTTAAAAACTAAGCCAGGTGTCTTTTGTATATTTGTCTCAGTTGATCCAGAGTGAGGAGATTATACTTATGAATAATATTACAATGGTGATATCTGTTTGGCTTCTTTTAACCCTTGTGTCGTCCTCCTGGGTCAAATTGACCCTATCTGTTTTGACTGTTCCTTCCTTTCTTTCTTCCTCCCTTCCTTCCTTCCTTCCTTCCTTCCTTCCTTCCTTCTCCCTCCCTCTTTTCCTACTTTCTTCCTCACTCCCTTCCTTCCTCCCTCCTTTCCTTCCTTCTTCCCTTCCTCCCTCCTTTCCTTGTTTCTTCCCTTCTACCTCCCTCCCTCCTTTCTTTCCTTCTTCCCTCCCTCCCTCCTTTCCTTCCTTCTTACCTTTCACCTCCCTTCCTCCCTCCCTCCCTCCTGTCCTACTTTCTCCCTTCCTTCCTCCCTCCTTTCCTTCCTTCTGCCCTTCCACCTCCCTTCCGTCCTTCCTTCCTCCGTCCCTTCCTTCCTTCCTTCCTTCCTTCCTTCCTAACTTCCTACCTTCCTTCCTCCCTCCTTTCCTTCCTTCTTCCTCCTTTCCTTCCTTGACCCAAGGACAACAGGAGGGTTAAAAACAAGGCAGGTGTCTTTTATATAGTCTCAGATTATCCAGAGTGAGAAGATTATACTTATGAATAATATTAAAATGGTGATATCTGTTTGGCTTCTTGTCCACAAGTCTAAACATGTCCTAACTCTCTAAACATGTCCTAAATCTCAATTTATTGCTCACTGTTGAGTAAACTACAGAGTGTCTGATATATAAGGAGTGGAGAATGAGTGAATGAGGGAGTGATTGCAGACACAGATCATGTCTGTCGGGCTGATGCAAACTAGAAGAAATAGCGTCTATGACGTGTTGCTCAATAATCGTGAAATATGCGACATTCTCTCCTGGAAAGCATTCACGGTGAAGTGACAGAAATAGTCAGGAAAAACAAAGAGCTTGAGGGAGAAGTTTAAAAGCCCTGGCTCCAGTCAAAAGTTTATATACACCTTCCCATTCACTGGAATAGGAACGCATGTTTGAGTTTTTGATTGGTGCTGTAGGTGCGAATGTAGGATTGTCAGTGTCAGAAAGTTGCAGGAATGGTTCGACACCATTAATTAACGAGTTTGGAAAGGTGTAGAGAAGCTTGAAGCAGATTTAAACTATACTGAGCTTCATATTTGTCTCTTTCAAAATGACGATACCCCCATATACAAAAAGCTAGGACCCAGTTTGGAGTGCAAGTACTGGCCTCAACCCAATCTGACACCTTATCGCCCCCCATACATCAGGGTTGGACTTCCTTAATGCTGCGGTTGCTGAATGGGGGCAAATCCCTACACAGCCAGCTCCCAACATCTGCTGCAAAGCCTCAAACCAGAAGAGCGGAGGCTGTTATAGTATCAGATTATTGCTCACCATTTTAGAAATCACATGTTCAAACTATCACATATGGGTGTAATTTTGAGGTGATTGCAGGAAATTCTTCAGTTTTTTAAATTTCCTCGATGGTAAATTCAGAATTGCTTTCACAACTAGAGTAGAGGAATTGTCAATCAGTCCACCCCCCGACGCTCCACCTGACAGTTTCCACCTGTTCGTACTTCCAACACGACCGTCCTCCTACTTTAACGAGCTTCCACTCGACCGTTTCCTCCCTCCTGGTGTTTGTCGAAAGGTTAAAGGGCTGCCAACCCAGATGACCGGCGAGGCCCGCCAGAGCAGGTGTTTGGCCATATTGGCATGGCGGTTAATTACCCACAGTCCCCCCCCACTCGCCCCCTCCTCCTGCAACAACACGGGCACCGGGCAGGCACCATATTGCCCCCATATCGTCATGACAACACATCAAACAGACACGGCGGGGCCAGGAGTGTAGACTTGAGCCTGTGGTGGTGAATTTTCATGAAGATGATTATGAATAGAGGGGGGAAATAATTACGGCGCTGCGCTCGCCAAAACCTACTCCATCTGTGTGAGTGAGTGTGTGTGTAGAGTGTGTAGGTCTGTGTGTGTGTGTGTGTGTGTGTGTGTGTGTGTGTGTGTGTGTGTGTGTGTGTGTGTGTGTGTGTGTGTGTGTGTGTGTGTGTGTGTGTGTGTGTGTGTGTGTGTGTGTGTGTGGAGAGACGGGGTATCCGGAGCTTTGTGGTGAGCGCCACGCGATTCCATTCCAGATGAAATGGGATAGCAACACAATTATCTCAAGTCCAATTCTTTGAGGCCTATTGTGTCTGTAAACTGAGCCTGAGCGAAGGATTAATGTGTCTGTGGGGTTTAGAGAGGAGGGATAGGAGAAGGGGGAGTGGGGCGGGGGGTTGGAAGGGGTGGTTAAAAAGGGATGGAGGGGAGGCAGTGGTGGGGAAGGGGGGGCAGTGGAAAGCTGTTGCTTCATCTCTCTGGTGAATAGAGTCTAAGCTCTAACCATCAGCGAGGTGGAGAGAGGCAAGAGAAGGGAGACGAGGAAGGGAGGAGGGAGAGAAATAACAGATCTGGAAGGCAGCAGGAGAGAAAAAGAGGAGGAGAGGGACTGGCCTTCAACAACAACAGAATAAGAAGGAGAAGAAGAAAAAGAAAGAGAAGAAGAAGAAACACAAAGAGAACAAACGTAATGAATGTAACACACATAACGAGTACCAACCACACCACACCGCCTACCCGGAAAAGTAGAGGGAGGGGAGCGCAATGAGGAGACAAAAAAGAGCGAGGGGGAGATAGGCATCACAGCCGTCGCCACGGCAACAGATTGGCAAAAAACGCTGGCCCGGCTCTCCCAGGATCCTCAGCTCCCCTCATGTGGTATAATTTACCATCCAATGATGAAATGACGAGTAATAGCTCAAACCTCCAGCTGAGAGAGTTTAGCTTTCACCGAGGCGACACGTCTGCACTCGCTGCACTCGTCCTCCTGTAGCTGCAGCAGCAAACAGTCACAGTGATTGTAGGAGCGCTAGTCACAGTTGTTCCAGTGTGAGGCCAAATAGCTGCTTCACTACAAGTAATAGTACATAGAAGTTGTTTTTGGAGAAGCAACAGTAGCATTTGCAGTAGTGGGATAGTTGTAAAGTGTAAAGTGGTGATAATAGTAGTGCAGTAGAGGTGTTGTAGTAGTTGTTGTTTTAGCAGTATCAAATAGTAGTAGTAGTAGAGATAGAGAGATAGATAGATAGATAGATAGATAGATAGATAGATAGATAGATAGATAGATAGATAGGAACTCTATTGATCCCTAATAGTAGAGCAGTAGAAAGAGTAGTAGTAGTAGTAGTTGTTTTAGCAGTATCAAGACAAATACAAGTAGTAGCAGTAGCAGTAGTAATAGATTAGTCAAAGTAGTATAATAATAATAATAATGGGAGAAGTAGTAATGAAGCTGTAGTAGTAGTAGCACTATAATTAGTATTGGTATTAAAAACAATAGTAGTAGTAGAAGTAGTAGCAGTACTTTTAATACTAATAGTAGTAACAGTGGTGTCAGTAGTAATAGTAGCTGTATTAGTTGCAGTAGTAACATTAACATTAGCACTCTTACACCACTACTACTATAATTACTATTACTACTACTAGTAGTGGTGGGTAGTATAGTGTTAAAGGTAGTAGTAGCAGTAGCAGTAGTAGTAGCAGTAGTAGTAGTAGTAGTAGTAGTAATAGTAGCAGTAGTAGTAGTAGTAGTATTCTGCATTTTCATATCATTAACCCTTTATAGGGCACTCATTGAAAGGAAGGGAGGGAAGGAAGGATGGAGGAAGGGAAGGAAGGAAGGGAGAAGAAAGGGGGATGGAGGAAGGAAAGAAGGAAGGGAGGAGAGAAGGAGGGAGGGAGGAAGGAAAGAAGGAGGGAGGGAGGAAGAACAGATGGAAGGAAGGAAAGGAAGGAAGGACGGAGGAAATAAGGAACGAGGGAGGAGAGAAGGAGGGAGGGAGGAAGGAAAGAAGGAGGGAGGGAGGAAGAACAGATGGAAGGAAGGAAAGGAAGGATGGAAGAAGGAAGGGAGGAGAGAAGGAGGGAGGGAGGAAGGACAGATTGAAGGAAGGAAAGGAAGGAAGGACGGAGGAAATAAGGAACGAGGGAGGGAGAAATGAAAAGAGGAAGGGAAGAAAGAAGGCGGAAGAAGGAAAGAAGGAAGGAAGGAAGGATATTTTGGGATATTTACAGAAGTTACCAAATATAATTATTTGCCCAATAAAGGGTTAATGGTGCATAATAAGCAGTATTTGAGGTTAGAGTAATAGCATTTGCAACAGTAGAAGTACTAATAGCAGCATGAGTTGCAGCAGCAGCAGCAGTACTATTCTACACTACAGCTACTACTACATACTAAAGTTATCTTCAGCTGTCAGCTTCAAAAACGTCAGTACGGTTGCTCGATGGTTAGCACTGTTATGTCACACTGTCACAGCTAGAAGTTCTTGGGGAAGTGAAATGTTTCTCTAACACAAGATACCACATAGACAGAACAATCATACACACAAGAACAAGTACATTTATAAAGACAAGGGCCTTTCTGTGTGGAGTTTGCATGATCTCTCCAATGCTTGCATGGTGCTGCCATTTCCTCCTATTGTCAAAAACATATAAGTTAGGTTCCTTCTGCTGTCAATGCCTGTGATCAAGGTAGTAAGATAGATGCTGCTCCTAATACTAAGGATGAGTTTTTAAGAATATACAGTATATGTTCAAAAAAACAATTAAAGAGGACAAATGCTAAAACATGCAGAACATTAAACAACAAATTAAAAAGTCTAAACAGATATTTTAAAGTAACCCATCAGAGTTATTAGAAGCAGTACATTTGTAGTAAAAGAAGCAGAAGTACTAATCTTTGCACCCTGTAGTAGCAGTAACAGTAGCAGTAAAAGCAGTATTAGAGATCAGAGTAGTATAATTTGTTGAAGTATCAATCATAGTAATAGTAGAGAGGTAATAATAGTATAAAGAGCAGTAGTAACAGTAGGAGCAGTAGTAGTTTGAAATATTCACACTGCCAACATGCCTGGTATTTTATTTAAATATAAATATACAGCTGTTAAATGCTACAGTAGGTTAATGATAAATGTCTCCATATAACTGCATTATTATTATTATTATTAATATTATTAATAATGAATAGCAGAAATACAGTAATAATAAACAGTGAGCTTTAAATATGGCTTCTATTGTTTCCATGCTGCAAGAGCTTTATCTGTGATGAGTTTTCCTTTGAGCACACACACACACACACTCCTCTCACACACACACCTCACACTCCTCACACACACACCTGGGGAATATCAGATGGTCACATGGTCTCTCTTCAACTGAATACATTACCGACTCTCACCTGTATGCAGCAATGATCCGACTTCGCTCACTTCAGTCAGCAGAGTTTTTCAAAACTTTTCTGATGTTCTTTTTTTTTGCAGGTTGTAAAAAAACGTACTGCCTAAAGTCAGAATCTTGACAAAGCCAGACTCCAAATATATATTAAATATATATTGTACCCTATATCACCAGTGTGTGTTTCATCTGAGTGTGTGTGTGAGAGGAGTGTGTGTGTGTGTGTGCAGAAATCAATCACAGCGCTGCCGCCCCTCCCTGCCAATAAAAC
Source organism: Scomber japonicus (assembly GCF_027409825.1). Lineage (NCBI taxonomy): Eukaryota > Metazoa > Chordata > Actinopteri > Scombriformes > Scombridae > Scomber > Scomber japonicus. The sequence continues at coordinate 31,018,552 of NC_070585.1, read as the reverse complement.
TCTTTCATCATGGACAAGAGAACCATAGGCTGTTGAAACTCAGCTGGTTTGATGTATTACTGTATTTCTGTTTTTTTTTTTACACTGCACAGCAACAACAACAACCTGCCTTTCTGTCAGATCAAACCCACAATGCACCTGCTGTAAGTCAGACCTCAGCACATTCACACAGACGAGTCTGGAGGGAGGCGACATTTTGTTCCTGTACGATCCTGAGCGCTGCTGAAGGACGCTCCCCCCAGGACGATAAACACATGGAGGGAAAAAAAAACACACAAAAAAACACAATAGGAATGATCAAAATATGAAGTGTACTGAGTATATTGTACATATACTGAAATGATGGCTTATTCGGACCTATAGTATCATATGCAATATTAACAATAAGTTCAAAATTTAGATCATAAATCAGAATTTTAAGAATTTCTTTTTGTTATTTATCTTTTATTTATGATTTTTAGAGAGTTAAATAAGGGCTGAGTATTAGAGGGATTGGTGAAATTACACTATTTAAAAGGGAGGAAGAAGGAAGGGAGGGAGGCAGGAAGGAAGGGAGGAAGGAAGGAAAGAGGGAAGGAAGGAAGGAAGGAAAGAGGGAAGGAAGGAAGGAGGAAAGGGAGCAAAGAAGGAAGGAGGGAGGGAGGGAGAAAGGAAAGGAGGAAGGAAAGGAAGGCAGGGAGGAAAGAAAAAGAGAAGGAGGGAGGGAAGAAGGAAGGAAGGGAGGGAGGAAGGAAGGAGGGAAGGAAAGAGGGGAGGAAGGAAGGAGGAAAGGGAGGAAGAAGGAAGGAATGAAGGAAGGGAGGGAGGAAGGAAGGAAGGAAGGAAGGAAGGAATGAAGGAAGGGAGGAAGGAAGGAAAGAAGGGAGGAAGGGAGGTGGGAAAGAAGGAAGGAGGGAAGGAGGGAGAGAGGAAAAGAGGAAGGGAGGAAGGAAAGGGAGGGAGGAAGGAAGGAAGGAAGGAGGGAAGGGAGGAAGGAAGGAAGGAAGGAAGGACCTGGACCTGATGAATAAGTGTATGAATTTATATTTTTTCTTCTTATGGGAGCAAACACTTAGATAGTTAAAGGTAGCTCATCTTCTCCAGCTGTGTGAAGTCCGGAGTCTGTTTTAATTGAACAGGTGGAAACACAAATCAAGATAATCCAAACACGGTGAGGGTGATTCTGCCTCCACATCTTCAAACCTGCATTCATTGATTTTATGTCCACTAGTGTTCAGCGGGAGAATAAATAGCGAACTCAACACTGACCATATCAGCACCTTTTAATTTGATATGTTGAGCTTATCCCCACACGGAGCATTAAAGAAGCAGCATTATCATTCATTCAGAGTTGTGTTTCTGTGAATGTAAAGTCCAATATTCACTCTGTTTCTTATCTCTAACAACTCCTGAGGGAAATATCTGCCTCTTTAGCTGCTAAATGCTCCGCTATGTTCACCGCTTAATCTACAGATAACTGTGTCTGTTTGCCTGTTTCATGCTGAGGAAGTAATGTACAGCAGCTTTTTAGATGCCTGCTGTGGATCCAAGACGACACTCAGAGAGCAGCTGAGAGTGAACAGTTGCAGACAGACAGCTAAACAGTGAGCTGAAACTCAACTATAAAGCTCCGTGAAGCTGCAGAGAGGCTGACAGTTTTCTTTAACCCTCACATACTGTTCATAAAAAGAGTCTATTGAAGCACAGATGTGTTTAGAAAGCATCAATAATCGATCTGACTGATCAATAAATGTGATTAAACCTTGATTAATGTTTCAGAGAGCAGAGAGAGTTTCTGAGGAAGGAGGGAAGGAAGGAAGGAAGGAAGGAAGGAGGGAGGGAAGGAAGGAGGAAGGAAGGAAGGGAGGATGAAAAGGAGGGAGGAAGGGAGGATGAAAAGGAGGGAGGAAGGAAGGAGGGAAGGGAAGGAGGGAGGAAAGGAAAGAAGGAAGGGAGGAAGGAAAGGAAAAGAGGAAGGGAAGGAGGGAGGGAAGGAGAAAGGAAAAGAGGAAGGGAGGAAGGAAAGGAAAGAAGGGAGGGAGGAAGGAAAGATGGAAGGAAAGAGGGGAGGAAGGAAGGAGGGAAGGGAGGAAGGAAGGAGGGAGAGAGGGAGAAAGGAAAAGAGGAAGGGGGGAAGGAAAGGAGGAAAGAAAAAGAGAAGGAGGAAAATCTCCTTGCTTAATCTACAGATAACTGTGTCTGTTTGCCTGTTTCATGCTGAGGAAGTAATGTACAGCAGCTTTTTAGATGCCTGCTGTGGATCCAAGACGACACTCAGAGAGCAGCTGAGAGTGAACAGTTGCAGACAGACAGCTAAACAGTGAGATGAAACTCAACTATAAAGCTCCGTGAAGCTGCAGAGAGGCTGATAGTTTTCTTTAACCCTCACATACTGTTCATAAAAAGAGTCTATTGAAGCACAGATGTGTTTAGAAAGCATCAATAGTCGATCTGACTGATCAATAAATGTGATTAAACCTTGATTAATGTTTCAGAGAGCAGAGAGAGTTTCTGAGGAAGGAAGGGAAGGAAGGAGGGAAGGAAGGAAGGGAGGATGAAAAGGAGGGAGGAAGGAAGGAGGGAAGGGAAGGAGGGAGGAAAGGAAAGAAGGAAGGGAGGAAGGAAAGGAAAAGAGGAAGGGAAGGAGGGAGGGAAGGAGAAAGGAAAAGAGGAAGGGTGGAAGGAAAGGAAAGAAGGGAGGGAGGAAGGAAGGAGGGAAGGAAAGAGGGGAGGAAGGAAGGAGGGAAGGGAGGAAGAAGGAAGGAAGGAAGGAAGGGAGGGAGGAAGGAAGGGAGGGAGGGAGGAAAGAAGGAAGGAGGAAAGAGAGAAGGAGGGAGGAAGGAAGGAAAGAAAGGAAAGGAAAAGAGGAAGGGAGGAAAGAAGGACAGAGGAAAGAAGGAAGGAAGGGGGAAGGAAAGAAAGAGAGAAGGAGGGAGGGAGGGAGGGAAGAAGGAAAGGAAGGAGGAAAGAGAGAAGGAGGGAGGGAGGACAGAAGGAAGGAAGGGAGGAAAGAAGGAACAGTCAAAACAGACGGGGTCAATTTAACCCAGTAGGACGACACAAAGATTAAACCTTTAATTAATGTCTCAGAGAGCAGAGAGAGTGTATTTTTTAGTTCCTATCACACAACATCATGTCCTATTTTACCTCAGACATGAAAATATAACATAGACAAGGGCAAGAATTGATAACCCATGACCCATAAAGTATCATTTTGACTTCATATATATATTTACAGTTTCGATTTCCTCCCATTTTCTCCATCTCGTAGTGTATTTTTGTGGATTGCGATGAAAAGATGGACTCAAAACTGGACTTCCCTAATCCACAGGTGGTGATGTTACCAGGTCAAGTCATTCACACAGACAGGCAGGTGTAATGGGAGTCAGACAGACAGACAGACAGACAGACAGACAGGTAAGCTGCCATCCTGTCTGCTTGTCTGTCAGTCACGTCTTTTGTCGAGCAGCAGCTGAAGAATGAGCGGCGGCGCCCCGCTGTCTTTGAGGAGAGTGGGGATCAAAGACTTGCAGCGGGGGGAGCGAGCTCTTTAAATGACACAGAGAGCGAGGCGCCGTTCAAATCACACAAATAATCCTCCGTCGAATAAACCCTGTGAGCAGAAATCAATGCAGACATGATGTCTCATTCATCCTTTTACACTGCTAACAGTGATGTCGCTCTGCCAGGCTGCTCCAAGAACACACCGCCAGACTCAAAGACACATTAAGAACCGCGGGCGACTCCACTGCTGCTGGAAACCCTGAATTGTTCATGTGTGTGTGTTGGACAGTCGAACATACGGATGATGAGGTATTCTTAGAGCTCAAGCAGCTATTTTATACACAATCAGAGCTGAAAACAAAGACCAACACCTGTAGGTTAGATTATTGATAACGTCCGATGCATCTGCCAATGTGCCACTGTTCAAGATTTAAAAATCTCATTTTCTACTCTGACCATTGATTTCCAACCTTTTCCATTTTCTTAGCCCTCCTGTTGTCCTCAAGTCGAAGAAGGAAGGAAAGGAAGAAGGAAGGAAGGAAGGAAGGAAGGAAGTTATCAGCGTACACTGTTTGAGATTTAAAAGTCTCATTTTCTACTCAGACTATTGATTTCCAACCTTTTCCATTTTCTTAACCCTCCTGTTGTCCTCGAGTTGAGGAAGAAAGGGAGGAAGAAGGAGGAAAGGAGGAAGGAAGGAAGGAAGGAAGTTAGGAAGGAAGGGAGGTGGAAGGGAGGAAGAAAGGAGGGAGGGAGGAAGGATGGATGGAAGGGAGGTGGAAGGGAAGAAGGAAGGAAAGGAGGGAGGAAGGGAAGAAGGAAGGAAAGGAGGGAGGGAGGGAGGAAGGAAGGAAGGAAGGAAGGATGGAAGGATGTTGTCAGCGTACACTGTTCGAGATTTAAAAGTCTCATTTTCTAATCAGACTATTGATTTCCAACCTTTTCCATTTTCTTAACCCTCCTGTTCTCCTCAAGTCGAAGAAGGAAGGAAAGGAGGGAGGAAGGGAGGAAGAAGGAAGGAAAGGAGGGAAGAAGGAAGGAAGGAAAGAAGGAAGGTGGAAGGGAAGAAGGAAGGAAAGGAGGGAGGAAGGGAAGAAGGAAGGAAAGGAGGGAGGGAGGAAGGAAGGAAGGAAGGAAGGAAGGATGTTGTCAGTGTACACTGTTTGAGATTTAAAAGTCTCATTTTCTACTCAGACCATTGATTTCCAATCTTTTCCATTTTCTTAGCCCTGCTGTTGTCCTCAAGTCGAAGAAGGAAGGAAAGGAGGGAGGAAGGAAGGAAGGAAGGAAGGATGGAAGGAAAGGAGGAAGGAAGGGAGGTGGAAGGGAAGAAGGAAGGAAAGGAGGAAGGAAAGGAGGGAGGACGGGAAGAAGGAAGTAAAGGAGAGAGGAAGGAAGAAAGTAGGAAAGGAGGGAGGAAGGGAGGGAGAAGGAAGGAAAGGAGGAAGGAAGGAAGGAAGTTAGGAAGGAAGGAAGTTAGGAAGGAAGGAAGGAAGGAAGTTAGGAAGGAAGGAAGGAATGACAACAGGAGGGTTAAACTAAGGTTCAATGGGTTCTATCTGAGTTCTAAGAGGAAGTGATTTCTCTCTCCAGCTGAGATTTCTTCATATTTTTACTCACAGGAAGAAATCAAACAAGATGGTTTTTTCACAAGAGATTAGAGAAACGTCTGAAAAATAGAATATACATTATAGTCTAAGTCTAAGTATAAGCTTCAAGGCTTGGCTGCAACTCTACAGGGTGAGTCATCAGTGCCATAAGATGAACAAGTGTATGTGATAGTATCTGGTGCTTTGATAAAGAGTCAAAGGTACGAGCATGAGAAACCAACACATGGAGCTTCATATGAAACACGAACCTGAACTTATCCTTTAACCTTCCTGTCGTCCTCCCGGGTCAAACTGACCCCGTCTGTTTTGACTGTTCCTTCTTTGCTTCCCTCCCTATCTCCCTCCTTACTTCCTTGCCTGACTCCTTTCCTCCATTTCTTCCTTCCTCCTTTCCATCCTTCCTCCCTCCTTTCCTTCCTCTTGTCTCCTCCCATCCAGGAAGGAAGGAAAGAAAGGACTAAGGAGGGAGGAAGGGAGGAAGGAAGGAAATTAGTAAGGAGGAAAAGAGGAAGGAAGGAAGGAAAGGAAGAAGGGAGGTAGGAAAAGAGGAAGGAAGGAATGAAGCAAGGAAGGATGGAAGGAACTGAGGAAAGACGTATGGAAGGAGGAGGGAGCAAAGACAGAACAAAGGAAAAATTATAGAAAGAGGGAGGAAGGAAGGAGAGAAGGAACAGTCAAAAAGAGACAGGGTCAATTTGACCCGGGAGTACGACAGGAAGGTTAACGCAATATCCGAGCCTCAATTTTCAATTATATTTCAAATAAATTCCACAATTGTACTCCTTCATTTGAATTTGGATGCAAAATCATGAATTTGACTGACACTACAAATTAGCACAAGCATTTTTACATATTCATACAATAATTGCCCCTTTTTTTAAATTATTCTTCATCAATAAAGTGAGAAATGATTGTAGCCTGAACTCATAAGGAATCGTAATATAGCATTCCTTATAGAGTAATTTATATATTAGAGATTTGTAGATACTGAGGGATGATTTTTGGTGAGAAAGGACCTGTACTGTAAATAGGCAAAAAAGACTGAGACTGAATTTCCAGGTAGTCAGCCATGATGTCATCGAGCCCTGTTAGTGTGTGTGATCACGTCTGCCTTCATATCCATATGGGATGAGACAGCACTCAGGCGTTATTCCCCGTCTCAGATATGGTCTATTGATAACATATTTCCAAAAAAGCATGCAAAACACAACACGGAGAACCCTCCACAGATATATTCTATGTTCAAAGAACCCTGAACGAGTCCCCCGTCTGCCTCTCTGAAAGAGATTCAACAAAGTCTGACAACCTCGTCGTCATTAGTCACACTCTCCAAAACCACTCCGTACTTTTCATACTTCAATGGATCCTCATCTGATGGTGGAATAGCTTGTTAGAAGTTCTGTAAAAAAAAAAAAAAAAAAAAAAAAGAAATAGTTGTTGGCAGTTTCCTCTGTTTCATTCTTGCTTTGCTGCTTTGCTCGTGGCTGATAGGCAAAATCTGATGATGGCGGAGCTGGTCATACGTGGCGAGGCAAGGCAACGGGAATCCTCCTTTTTTTTAAATTAATGAATTTGAGAAAGGAAATTCAAATCATGCTTCACACGGGACTCGTCGCAGGGATTTTGCTCTGGGTCAGAATTTTAACTCTGTTGGTGACTCATTAAAAACACAACAGGCTTTTTCTTCTGGTCAATTTGGTGATCCACAGGAGCTCTGAGATCAATAAATGGCCGTCCGCTCCGAGCTGCCATATTTCTGCAGATGCTAAGAAAAAAAAAAAAAAAAAGTAAAGAACCTGACAACTTTTAAACACAACTTAACCCTCCTGTCGTCCTCCCTCTTTCTTTAATTTTTCCTTTGTTCTTCCCCTCCTTTCCTCTGTCTTTGCTCCCTCCTCCTTTCATACTTCATTCCTTCATTTCCTTCCATCATTCCTTGCTTCATTCCTTCCTTCCTCTTTTCCTCCTTACTCATTTCCTTCCTCTCTCCCTCCCTCCCTCCTTAGTCCTTTCTTTCCTCCCGTCCTCATCCCTTCCTCTTGTCCTTCCTTACCTTCCTTCCTTCCTTCCTTCCTTCCTTCCCTCCCTCCTTAGTCCTTTCTTTCCTTTCCTTCCTTCCTTCCCTCCCTCCTTACTCCTTTCCTTCCTTCTTTACTCTTTTCCTCCTAACTCATTTCCTTCCTTCCTCCCTCCCTCCTTAGTCCTTTCTTTCCTCCCTTCCTCATCCCTTCGTCTTGTCCTTCCTTACTTTCCTTCCTTCCTCTTTTCCTCCTTACTAATTTCCTTCCTCCCTCCCTCCCTAGTCCTTTCCTTCCTTCCTTCCCTCCTTCCTTCCTTCCTTCCTTCCTTCCTTCCTTCCCTCCCTCCTTAGTCCTTTCTTTCCTTTCCTTCCTTTCTTCCCTCCCTCCTTACTCCTTTCCTTCCTTCTTTACTCTTTTCCTCCTTACTCATTTCCTTCCTCTCTCCCTCTCTCCCTCCTTAGTCCTTTCTTTCCTCCCTTCCTCATCCCTTCCTCTTGTCCTTCCTTACCTTCCTTCCTTCCTCTTTTCCTCCTTACTAATTTCCTTCCTCCCTCCCTCCTTAGTCCTTTCCTTCCTTCCTTCCTTCCTTCCTTCCTTCCTTCCTTCCTTCCTTCCTTCCTTCCCTTCCTTCCTTCCCTCCCTCCTTAGTCCTTTCTTTCCTTTACTTCCTTTCTTCCCTCCCTCCTTACTCCTTTCCTTCCTTCATTACTCTTTTCCTCCTAACTTATTTCCTTCCTCCCTCCCTCCTTAGTCCTTTCTTTCCTCCCGTCCTCATCCCTTCTCTTGTCCTTCCTTACCTTCCTTCCTTCCTCTTTTCCTCCTTACTAATTTCCTCCTCCCTCCCTCCCTCCCTAGTCCTTTCCTTCCTTCCTTCCTTCCTTCCTTCCTTCCTTCCTTCCTTCCTTCCTTCCTTCCTTCCCTCCCTCCTTACTCATTTCCCTTCCTTCTTTACTCTTTTCCTCCTAACGTATTTCCTTCCTCCCTCCCTCCCTCCCTCCTTAGTCCTTTCTTTCCTTCCTCCCTCCTTACTCCTTTCCTTCCCTCCTTCCTACCTTCCTTCCTTCCTTCCTTCCTCATCCCTTCCTCCTGTCCTTCCTTGACCTGAAGAATGGATTTTGTTATGTATATGAACCTTTGCACATTTAGGGATATATATATAAAAAAAAATAACCATGCATATAAATAAGGAAGTGTGTGTGTGTGTGTGTGTGTGTGTGTGTGTGGTGTGTGTGTGTGTGTGTGTGTGTGTGTATTTTCAGTGTATTATTATTGCTATTATATGAGCATTATGTATATATTACTATGAAAGTGTTGAATATGTCATGTATGTAGGGATTAACTCAAAGGATGAATGTAAACAGGGTTGGTATTATAAACTCATGCTCCAGGTTTGTCACTGCTTCTAAAGGAGATATGATTATTAACTTATTAACTAACATGCATTTGAGTTGCATATACATTTAAAAATAAACAGTATTTTTCAGTGTGAATGAGAAGCAGACATATTCATCCATGTCTCTTTGTGTGTGTATAATCATGCTTGGAGTATAGTCTCAACAACTGCTACAGGTTGGTGTGAAACAGATGAAGAAGTATTTCACCTCAGCGTTGGGGTCTCACTCCTCTACGTCTGGATCCAATCGGGAGTGTTAAATTAAAAGGAAGTGTGACAAGATATCGAGAGCCGTCTCTTTCCTCCATTGAAGTCAAGTGCAAGGAGGTAAATTGCCGTGACAATAGTCTTTTTTTTACTAAACCCAATGCCACCTCAACACTCACATTGTGAAAGCTTCATTTAAAAAAAAAACCCTCATTCAGCTCATAAGTAATGTTGGAGCTGCAGAGTCTGAATAGAGACAGAAGTTGAAGTTGAATGAAAGAGTGACAGCTGCTGCCTGTAATTACCTTCACAAATGAGCACTAAATTAACACATTTGTATGGTTTCCACTGAATAACTACTTCCCTTTTTATTCAATTGCATCTTTTTATGTATTATACTTAAAGTGTGAATGTGAGTGTATTTTACTGTCTGAATAAAACACTCAGTCATAGCACTCGAATCAAGATAATCCAATGTCATTGCTGCTTTATTTAGACAATTAAAGACATTTTGATTGACACATTTAGATTCTATGAGATTATCTGAGAATTAAAGTTATTTCTTTACCTTGGAATAGTAGTGGAGTAGTTTATCAACAAATCTTAAAGCTCCTGTGAAATAAAAATACATTTTCAGTTTTAATCCTGCTAGTTTTTCCTTAAAGTTGCTGCTGTGTATCAGATCTTATGACATTTCTTTAAAATAATTATGATTGGTTACTATACAAAAAAACAGCCCAACATGATATACTGTATAATATGCAGCTAAGAGTCTAATTTATAAAGGATTTTGCAAATAAACAGCAGCATGTGAACCATAGACTGTATAAAAGAAATGGACGTAACATCCGTGACGTCACCCATTGGTTTGTGGACTGCTGCTCAGAAGCCAATAGTTTCGAATCTAGGCAGCGCCATCTTGAAAATTTCAGGTGCATGCTGGGAAAAATAAAAACATGGATTCTACTTATATGGGCATGAGGCGGGGCCATGGGCGGAGCGGGGAGGTTGCTATGGTTGCAAGGGCTAGATCTCGAGGACATTGGGCAATCAACCTGTCAATCAGGACGTAGCCACGCCCTAATGCATACCCTGCTTTATCGTCACATATAAAATCAGGGAGGCCAAAATGTCCCAAATGAACATCATACTGCATTGAAGAAGGCTTTAAACTAGCGATTGAGACCATAAACACATTTTGAAAACGTTTACTGAGGTTAGAAATCAAATGACACGGTTTTTTTATATATATGTTTTTTTATGTTTGGACTGCAGATAGCAATACAAGCATTTAACAAACAGGCAGTATCATCTCTTCTTCTGTCCATACATTTACAAAGTTTATGAACTTTACACAGTTTGGGAAAGATTAATTGTGTTCAAAAGAGCAATATAAAGTATGACAGGTAAGTCCAGGAGAGGTTAGAAAAGAAGAAATGAAATATATATTTAAAAGGCTTCAACATACACACACACACACACACACACACACACACACACACACACACACACACACACACACACACACACACACACACACATATATATAAAGATATAAAATAAAGGGGCAGGAAGACAATAGTGTTATATAATCATTCGCTTGACACCTCCACAAAACCTGTCTGTGAGTTTCACATATTTGACCCACTTACTGTAGTCCATAACTTAAATAACTTAATAAAAACACTTTTCTTGAGACGGAGAGAGAGAAAGTCATATTTTCCATAACACAAATATAATTTATTAACACTGTTTTGCTGTTTTTTTTATTATAAATTGCACCACATTGTCTGGAGGGAAGGAAGGAAGGAAGGAGGGAGGAAGGAAGGAAGGAAGGAAGAAAGGAAAGGAAAGAAAGGACTAAAGAGGGAGGGAGGGAGGGAGGGAGGGAGGGAGGGAGGGAGGGAGGGAGGGAGGAAGGAAGGAAATGAGTAAGGAAGGAAGGAAAGGAGTAAGGAGAGTGGAAGGAAGGAAGGAAGGAAGAAAGGAAAGAAAGAAATAAAGAAAGGACTAGGGAGGGCGGGGAGGAAGGGAATACTCTAAAAATGAACCGTTAAATATCTTTAAATCCAAGTTTTGATGTCATTCTTTCATATGTGTTAAAAACCAACTTTTAGATTTGATCCTGTTCTTCAGCACCACTCTCATACTGGTCTCATACTGGTCTCGTACTGGTCTCATACATTAGAGTGGTATAATGGGATCAGCTGACCATGTGTTGCAGCAGGTCTGAGGTTATTACTGTGTGCAGCGGCTGCAAAGCTAAAATCATCCGCCTCCAGTCATGTTGTGTTTCTGTTACTGTGAATCAAGTGAAGCAGCGTCATTCAGTCCGACTCCTTTTAATAAGATCTCAGCTTCTCAGTAGTGACCTTCTATTTTCTTCTTCTTCTTCTTCTCCTGTATATTCACGTTGGCTCTGTTCTAACCCTCATACTTTCCTACTACTCGTACTAACTCTGACGTCATGTGAAGTATGTAGTGTGTTTAACTGTGTAGTATGTGATTTAGAGTATGTGAGAAGTTCCTGGATGGTTTACTAGATTCTCCAGAAATGCAGAGTATGCATCAAGAGCTGACTACTCACACTCACATTACCCAAGATGCAACACTACTACTCACACTCACATTACCAAGATGCAACGCTACTACTCACACTCACATTACCCAAGATGCAATGCAACTTCTGAAAAAAACCCCAAATACAAACGTCACAGATCACCACCTCGGTGGTTTCAAGTTAGCTACAGCTTCCTGTTTTCAAAATAAAAGCACCAATTCTATCGTTATGGGTTTCTTAATAATAAAAGGTAACAGGTGTTTTATTTTGTGAAATTGACAGGAAGTGCGTTACTCGCTACGGCTAACTTGAGCGTCTCCGAATTCTCAGGAACAAAACTTTAAACAGGTGTTTTATTGTGAAAATGACAGGAAGTGACTGTAAACAGGTGTTATTTGGACAAATTAGCGTCACATTGTGGATCTAAAGGCTACTTTACTTTCTTCCTAAAAAGGTTAGAAATGTGGATAAAGTGGTTTATTTACAGAGTTAGAGCTAAAATGAAATCAGCTTCAGCCTGATGATTTCAGCTCGGGTAGGAACCAGATGCATTGTGGGTAATCGTGTAGTTTACTACAGTATAAACGGTCTGCCTACTATCTGGTCCTTTAGTATGTAGTATAGAAGTATGTAGTATAGAAGTATGTAATATAGAAGTATCTAGTATAGTAGTATGTAGTATAGTAGTATGTAGTATAGTAGTATGTAATATAGAAGTATGTAGTATAGTAGTATGTAGTATAGTAGTATGTAATATAGAAGTATGTAGTATAGAAGTATGTAGTATAGAAGTATGTAGTATGTAGTATAGAAGTATGTAGTATGCGGTTTCGAACACAGCCTTGGTCTCTCCTGCCTGCCAATCATTAATTCTCTTGTCATTTCAGCCGCTGCCGTTCCCTCATCATCATCCAGTGAGTCACGCACCCAAACACCTGCTCCTCATTCCCTCGTCAGTCCCTTATGACTCCCTGACGGCCGGTCTGTCGGGCCCACAATGCTCTACTATTCCAGTCTCTGTTCATGTGTGTATGCTCGCTGTACTGCGGCTGTTAATTATTTCCTGTTTCTGGCTTTTGCTTACCTGCATGTCTGCTTCATTTTAAATGTGTTTGTCTCTTCTGATTGCCAACCTGTTGCTGATTTACCCTTTGAACGTAGACCAAGAGAAGAGCATGTTTACTGTACCTGCTCTGCTCCTGAGTGGAGTGTAATCATGCTTTGTCTTTCTGTGGCATTAATAACATTAAAGGAAAGTTTCACACATGTTCAAGTCTTGTTTTAAAACACCAGTCAGGTCACTAATAGGATTTTTCTTGCTGTTGTCCTCGAGTAAAGGAAGGAAGGGAGGAAGAAGGAAAGAAGGAAGGAATGATGAAAGGGAGGAAGGAAAGGAGGGAGGAAGGGAGGAAAGGAAAGAAGGAAGGTAGGAGGGAGAGAGAAAGGAAAAGAGGAAGGAAGGAAAGAAGGACAGAGGAAAGAACGAGACAAGGAGGGAAGGCGGAAAGAAGGAAGGGAGGAAAGGAAAGAAGGAAGTTAGGAGGGAGGAAGGAAGGAAGGATGGAGGAAAGAAGGAAGGAAGGAAGATAGGAAGGAAGGATGGAGGAAAGAAGGAAGGTAGGAAGGGAAGAAGGAAGGAAAGAAGGACAGAGGAAAGAAGGAGGGAAAGGAAGGAGGGAACGAAGGAGGGACGAAAGAAGGAAGGTATGAGGGAGAAAAGAAGGAAGGTAGTAGGGAGGGAGGAAGGAATGAATGAAAGGAGGGAGGCAGGAAGGAGGAAGGGAGGAAGGAGGAAGGGAGAGAGAAAGGAAAAGAGGAAGGAAGGAAAGAAGGACAGAGGAAAGAACGACACAAGGAGGGAAGGCGGAAAGAAGGAAGGGAGGAAGGAAGTAAGGAAAGGAGGGAGGAAAGGAAAGAAGGAAGGTAAGAGGGAGAAGGAAGGAAGGAACAGTCAAAACAGACGGGGGTCAATTTGACCCAGGAGGACGACAGGAAGTTAAGACATCTGCATTAAATATTAGAAAATAAACAATTATTCCAAACGAGCTGCATGAGATGATCCAGACAGGAAGTGGTGCTGCTTGTTAAACCAGTTCAAACAGAGATTCTCCCATTAACTGGCTCCTCTATTAACAGCTCCATTCATTATTTGGTGGTTTCTTGATGCTCGTACAGGCTCCTCATCTCGGTTCAGCTTCACGGCTTCAGCTCTAACTGCCAGTTTGCTCTCATGGCTGCAGATGAAGTGAAGAGCGTCGAGTCTGAATGTTTGTTTACATCGTTAAAGACACATGAAAAGATAAACCAAGATAAACAGATGAGAGGCCAAAAGATTGCTCACATCACTCTACTATCAAAAATATCTTCAATACCAACTTTTAAAATACTGATTTTAATGGAAAATAAAAAATAGAAAATGCACCATAAAAGTTAAAGAGAAACAAACAAACAGCCTCCATATTCACCAAACAGCCAATATTCAATCAGAAATCAAAAAACATGAAGAAGGTTTTATTATTCGACTCAGTTTCCGAAACATCAATTATTAATAGCTGCAATGTAACTGATAATACTTTACAAAACTTTAAACAGGTGTTATTTGGACAAATTAGCGTCACATTGTGGATCTAAAGGGCTACTTTACTTTCTTCCTAAAAAGGTTAGAAATGTGGATAAAGTGGTTTATTTACAGAGTTAGAGCTAAAATGAAATCAGACCAAGACCGCATACTACATACTTCTATACTATATACTACACACTAAAGGACCAGATAGTAAGCAGACCGTTTACACTGTAGTAAACTGCACGATTACCCACAATGCATTTGGTTCCTACCCGAGCTGAAATCATCAGGCTGAAGCTGATTTCATTTTAGCTCTAACTCTGTAAATAAACCACTTTATCCACATTTCTAACCTTTTTAGGAAGAAAGTAAAGTAGCCCTTTAGATCCACAATGTGACGCTAATTTGTCCAAATAACACCCGTTTAAAGTTTTGTTCCTGTGAATTTGGAGTCGTTCAAGTTAGCCGTAGTGAGTAACGCACATCCTGTCATTTTCACAAAATAAAACACCTGTTGCCTTTTATTATTAAGAAAACCATAATGATAGAATTGGTGCTTTTATTTTGAAAACAGGATGCGAACATACCCTTGCTGTAGCTAACTTGAAACCACCGAGGTGGTGATCTGTTTTGACTGTACCTTCTTTCCTCCCTTCCTTCCTTCAGTCTGTCCTTCCTCCCTTCCTTCTTTCCTTTCCTTCCTCCCTTCCTTCTGTCCTTCCTCCTTCCTTCCTTCCTTCCTTCCTTCTTCCCTCCTTTCCTTCCTTCCTTCCCTTCCTTCCTCCTCCCTTCTTTCCTTCCTCCCTCCATTCCTTCCTTCCTTCTTCCTCCCTTCCTTCCTTCCCTCCCCTAACCCTCGCTGTAGCTAACGTGAAACCACCGAGGTGGTGATCTGTGACGTTTGTATTTTGGGGTTTTTTCAGAAGTTGCGTTGCATCTTGGGTAATGTGAGTGTGAGTAGTAGTGTTGCATCTTGGGTAATGTGAGTGTGAGTAGTAGTGTTGCATCTTGGGTAATGTGAGTGTGAGTAGTAGTGTTGCATCTTGGGTAATGTGAGTGTGAGTAGTAGTGTTGCATCTTGGGTAATGTGAGTGTGAGTAGTAGCGTTGCATCTTGGGTAATGTGAGTGTGAGTAGTAGCGTTGCATCTTGGGTAATGTGAGTGTGAGTAGTCAGCTCTTGATGCATACTCTGCATTTCTGGAGAATCTAGTAAACCATCCAGGAACTTCTCACATACTCTAAATCACTACACAGTTAAACACACTACATACTTCAAATGACGTCAGAGTTAGTACGAGTAGTAGGAAAATATGAGGTTTAGAACAGACCAAGTGTGATGTGGGCGTGGCTTCCTTCCTCTCCAACTCTCTCCTGATTGCAGTTCATTCACTTCACCTGTGCAGCCTTCACATCTGCATTTCATCAACTCATCAACTCTGTCCACTCTCCACCAGATCACCGTTTCTACTACAGTGGGTGGTCTCCTCTTCCTCTCCGCTGCTCTCCTCTCTGACTCTATTCCTGGTGTTGTTTGTATTATCTGTATTTACTGTGTTCACTTGTGCTTCCAGGATGATAAAGCTGCTGTCTGCCTGCCTCACCTGCTTCCTCTTCCTCACTAAACCCACAGCTTATCCTCAGTCAGCCATGCTTCACATCCTTCACATTCAGCTCAGCTCTGCCTTCACCTCTCTTCCTTTCTGCCATATTCCCTTCATTCATACAAATAACCCCCCCTTTTTTTTATAGTAAGACTTCCTTCCTTCCTTCTTTCCTCCCTCCCTCCTTGTCTCCTTTTTTCCTTTTGTCCTCTTTTCCTTTCTCTCTCCTTCCTTCCTTCCTACTTCCTGCCTCCCTCCTTTCCTTCCTTCTTTCCTTTCCTCCCTTCCTCTGTTCCTTCCTCCCTCCTTTCCTTCCGTCCTTCCTTCCTCCTTTTTTTCCTTCCTTCATTCCGTCCTTCCTTCCTCCCTCTTTTCCTTCCGTCCTTCCTTCCTCCCTTTTTTCCTTCCATCCTTTCTTCCTTCCTTCCCTCCTCCCTCCTTTCCTTCCTTCCTTCCTCCCTTCCTCTTTTCCTTTCTCTCTCCCTCCTTCCTGCCTCCCTCCTACCTTCCTTCTTTCCTTCCATCCTTCCTTCATTCCATACTTCCTTCCTCCCTCTTTTCCTTCCGTCCTTCCTTCGTCCCTCCTTCCCTTCCTTCCTTCCTTCCTGCCTCCCTCCTTCCTTCCCTCCTCCCTCCTTTCTTCCTTCTTCCTCCCTTCACCTCTCTTCCTTTCTGCCATATCCTCCTCATTCATTCATTCTTTTTTTTTTATACAACTTCATTCCCATTGTGCCTGTCTTTATTTGGGTCTACCTTTACTTATCACAACACTATAAAACCAAATGACTTAAAGAAATTCATCATAGTGTAAGAAAACCTTTTTTTCCACCAAGCCCTTTCAAAATAAAATATGTTTACTAAGTTTTAGAGGCTTTTATTAAAATAAGGACAGAAATACATAAACCCTGGATGAACCTCTGTATCTGAATCTGAGACTTCACATGTTTAGATGTTAAGATATGCAGAGTAAGAGAGGGAGATGAGCATCTATAGTGTAACATGATAGGGTTATATATATATATAGATGTATAGATGTGTATATATTTTATCAGCTTATTTATTATTTATTTTATTTTCAATCACTGACAGTCAGAAATTCCTCATCCTGTATCGTGGTTCAGGTCTCCCGCAGGAAACTCATTGGGCCTGTATAGACATTTGGGAGCATCCTATAATTCTTTAATTAGTGGGTTGAATGGGGGGAAAAAATCAATCAAGTGAGGAAACCGGCAGCTGTTTAGGGGACGTAATTAAATGAAGAATAACACAGTGCTATTTTTCTTTTTCTTTTTTTTTTTTTTTTTTATAGCATGGCAGGATGCTTCAGGTGTAGACATGTCTAAAAAAACAAATGTCTTAAAGGAGACTTAAAACTTCAGAAAAAATAATAATAATAAAAAGAAGAAGAAATAACTTTTGTCTTTGTGCTTTTGTGACATTTTTTTTTTAAATGGATAAATTGAGGATGCTGCTGTTTTTTTTGCTTTGAACAAAGCGGCTTGAGACTGTTTTATCTTCCTCACTCACAGTTGTGTTTCTTCCACCACGGACCCAAAAAAAAAAAAATGCTTTTTTAAACTTTTTTTTTCCAAGAGTGAGTCACAACAAAGGACAGCTGCTTTTAAATGCAAGAAAAAAAGAAAAAAAACCCCAGCGTGGTGATAAGCGATAGAGCAGCTAATTGTGTCCTGGGAGATAAAGACGCCTGCAAAAAGAGAGAAGAAGAAGAAGAAGAAGAAGAAGAAGAAACTCCCTCTTGGTTATCAGCCTACTTCCGAGAGACGACGGCTGGCTTGGAGTCTCTCCTCTACAAAAAAAAAAAAGCTTGTTAAAAGGAAATAAAAAAGAAAAAAAAAAAAAGGTGTGAAGAAGCACAAAGGGCGCTTATCCACCTTTCATTGAGCCGACAAAAGGAAAAAAAATCTCAACTCCAGCTAATTACAACCGAGGTGATGAAAGAGACGGAAGGAGACCAGAAAAGAAAAGAAAATCTCTCTCCTCTCTTTTTTTTCTTTCTCACCTGAGAGAAAGTGGAGAGGTCAACAGCTCCCCCCCCCCCCCTCCTCCAGCTTCCAAAACTCAATTCTGAGCAAAGGGGAGGAAGAAAGAAGGTGATTTGATGGACGTGGAAGAGATTAGCAGACCCCTCGTCTTCATCGTTTTGCCCCCTGAAGAAGAAAAAACTAAAAAGTGTCTCCTGAGTCAAATGAAAGCAAAATGCCCTCCGAGCTTTTCTCTCTCTCTTTATTCCCTCTTTTTTAAAAAAGCAGCTGACTGTCACTTGTTTATTTGAGCTGTTTGAGAGTGGTTTAACCTTTTTTTCTTTTTTTTTGACTTTGAGATATATTGGAGACAAATAAAGGCTGGAGTTAAAAGAGGAGGGGGAGGGGAGGGGGGAGAGGAGGTGAGGGGGGGGGGGGGGCAGATTCAGGCAGGTTTCCAAGGATCTGATGTCTTCATGTCTTGGCATGATGCAACTTTTTGTGCTTCCTGTTTTTGAGCTTCATCCTTTCCTTCCTTCCTTCCTTTCTTTCCTTCCTTTCTTTCTTTCTTTCCTCCCTTCCTTCTGTCCTTCTTTCCTTCCTTCCTTCCTTCTGTCCTTCATTCCTTCCATCTTCCTTCCTTCCTTCCTTCCTCCTTCCTTCCTTCCACCCTCCCTCCTTTCCTTCATTCTTTCCTTCCTTCCTTCCTTCCTTCCTTCCTTCCTTCCTTCCTTCCTTCCTTCCACTCCACCCTCCTTCTTTCTTCCCTCCCTTCCTTCTGTCCTTCCTTCCTTCCTTTCTTTCTTTCCCTCACTTCCTTCTGTCCTTCTTTCCTTTATACCTTCGTTCCATCTTCCTTCCTTCCTTCCTCCTTCCTCCCTTCCTTCCTTCCTTCCTTCCACTACACCCTCCCTCCTTTCCTTCCTTCCTTCCTTCCTTGACAAAAAGAAATGAAAGCAAAATGCCCTCCGAGCTTTTTTCTCTCTCTCTTTATTCCCTCTTTTTAAAAAAAAGCAGCTGACTGTCACTTGTTTATTCGAGCTGTTTGAGAGTGGTTTAACCTTTTCTTTTCTTTTTTTTGACTTTGAGATATATTGGAGACAAATAAAGGCTGGAGTTAAAGGAGGAGGGGGAGGGGAGGGGGGGGGAGGGGGAGGGGGGGCAGATTCAGGCAGGTTTCCAAAGATCTGATGTCTTCATGTCTTGGCATGATGCAGCTTTTTGTGCTTCCTGTTTTTGAGCTTCATCCTTCCTTCCTTCCTTCCTTCCTTTCTTCCTTCCTTCCTTCCTTCCTTCCTTTCTTCCTTCCTTCCTTTCTTCCTTCCTTCCTTCCTTCCTTCCTTCCTTCCTTCCTTCCTTCCTCCTTCTTCCCTCCCTTCCTCCTTTCCTTCCTTCCTTTCTTCCTTCCACCCTCCCTCCTTTCCTTCCTTCCTTCCTTCCTTCCTTTCTTTTCTTCCTTCCTTCCTTCCTTTCTTTCTTTCTTTCTTTCCTCCCTTCCTTCTGTCCTTCCTTTCTTTCTTTCTTTCCTCCCTTCCTTCTGTCCTTCCTTCCTTCCATCTTCCTTCCTTCCTCCTTCCTCCCTTCCTTCCTCCTTTCCTTCCTTCCTTCCTCCCTTCCTCCTTTCCTTCCTTCCTTTCTTCCTTCCACCCTCCCTCCTTTCCTTCCTTCCTTCCTTCCTTTCTTTCTTTCCTCCCTTCCTTCTGTCCTTCCTTTCTTTCTTTCTTTCCTCCCTTCC